>NC_135727.1:80493013-80657430 GCF_964656455.1 Halichoerus grypus
TTGTTCCTTTGAGTTAGGTGGTTGGCTTTAGGCCTGCAGGCACCCCCGGGGCAAGGGTACTAGCCTCATAAACCAGAGGTGACTTGAGAGCTGCCTTCCGCACCGGCCTGTTTCTCACTCCATTTCACGTATGGGACCCTTTCCCCGGTGTCTCGTACATGAGCAGTGTCAAATTCCTCCTGCTTCAGGAACGGCAATGTTAACTGAAGCGCAGTCACTCTATAGGATTGATTCTTGATATTAGGAGCCTGGTAGGCGAATGAGCTGCAGCTGGGATTCTTTACACGTTTGTTTCTTCCACCTCAGTGTCAAGCACGTAGCATTCCAAGCACACATGGAGCAGTAGTGTTAGCTTCAGTTAGCAAGAGCTGAGTCCAGAGGTGCCTTCGGCCTGGACCTGTTTCTCCCTCGCTTTCACGTATGGAACCCGTTCCCCAGGCTCTCACCCACGGTACCCCGTGTACTGCTTCCTCTGTCTAGAGGTCGATAGTAACTAAAGCACGTTTTCTCTACACTGTTGTTTCTTTGAGTTAGAACGCTAGTGATAAGACTTCCATGCAAAAGTTGGGCCTCAGTGCTAGCTTGATGAAACACTTGGGGAGTCGTGCTCTGCCTTTTGCTGGGGACTGAGTCTCACTCGTAAAATGGCTTTGGACTCCCTTGCAATTCTGTCACGCATGCACACAGCAAAATGCTTCCACCCTCAGGAGTGGGAATTTTAGCTGCAGCACGGATTCTCTACTGAGTTTTTCCTTCAAGTTAGGTCTTTTGCTTTAGGCCTGCATGGACACCCGGGGCAACGCTAGTAGCCCCATAACCATTATATGAGTTGAGAGCTGCCTTCTGTACCGGCCTGTCTCTCCCCCGATTTTACGAAATGGAGCCAGTCCCCAGGCTCTCACCTACAGTACACCCTAAACTGCTTTCTCCCACAGAGAGCTCGTCGGAAGCTAAAACACTGTTTCTGTACACTGTTGTTTCTTCCAGTTAGAATGCTAGCGATTAGAATTCCATTCAAAAGTAGGGCCGCAGTACTAGCTGAATCAAACACACGGGAGTCTTGTTTTGCCTTTTGCTGGGGCCTAAGTCTCACTCGTAAAAAGCTTTGCACTCCCTTGCAGTGCTCTCACACACGCACACAGTAAAATGCTTCCACCCTCAGGAGCGGCTGTTTTCGCTGAAGCACGGATTCTCTACCGAGTTTTTCCTTCGAGTTACGTGGCTGACTTTAAGCCTGCATGCACACCCGGGGCAACCCTACTATCCCCATAACCATGATGTGAGTTGAGAGCTGCCTTCTGTACCGGCCTGTCTCTGCCCCAATTTTATGAAATGGAACCCGTCCCCAGGCTCTCACCCACAGTACACCCTAAACGGCTTCCTTCCACAGAGCGGTCGACTGTAACTAAAGCACGGTATCTCTACACTGTTGTTTCTTCGAGTTAGAACGGTAGTGATTAGACTTCCATGCAAAAGTGGGGCCGTAGCGCTAGCTTGATGAAACACATGGGGAGTCGTGTTCTGCCTTTTGCTGGGGACTGAGTCTCACTCGCAAAACGGCCTTGGACTCCCTTGCAGTTCTCTCACGCATGGACACAGCAAAATGCTACCACCCTCAGGATCGGTTATTTTGGCTGAATCACGGATTCTCTACTGAGTTTTTCCTTTGAGTTAGTTATTTGGCTTTAGGCCTGCATGCACACCCGGGGCAATGGTACTAGCTTCATAAACATGCTTTGAGGTGAGAGCTGCCTTCTGTACCGGCCTGTCTCTCCCCCGATTTTACGAAATGGAACCCGACCCCAAGCTCTCACCCACAGTACACCCTAAACTGCTTCCTCCCACAGAGAGGTCGTCGGTTGCTAAAACACGGTTTCTGTACACTGTTGTTTCTTCGAATTAGAACGCCAGCAATTAGTTTCATGCAAAAGTGGGGCCGCAGTGCTAGCTTGATGAAACACGGGGAGTCGTGTTCTGCCTTTTGCTGGGGACTGAGTCTCACTCGCAAAATGGCCTTGGACTCCCTTGCAGGTCTCTCGCATGCACACAGCAAAATGCTTCCACCTTCTGGAGCGGCTATTTTGGCTGAAACACGGATTCTCTACTGAGTTTTTCCTTCGAGTTAATGGTTGGCTTTAGGCTTGCATGCACACCCGGGGCAAGGGTACTAGCCTCATAAACAAGAGGTGAGTTGAGAGCTCCCTTCTGCACCGGGCTGTTTCTCACTCCATTTCACGTATGGGACCCTTTCCCCGGTCTCTCATATATGAACACTGTAAAATTCCTCCAGCCTCAGGAATGGCAATGTTAGCTAAAGCGCTATATATCTTCGGCATTGATTCTTGGTGTTAGTAGCCTGTTAGGCAAATGAGCTGCAGCTGGGATTCTTTACAATCTTGTTTTTTCCAAATCAGTGTGGAGCACGTAGCATTCCAAGCACACATGGTGCAGTAGTGTTAGCTTCAGGTAGCAAGAGATGAGTCCAGAGATGCCTTCTGTCTCGACCTGTTTCTGCCTCCTTTTCACATATGGAACCCGTCCCCAGGGTCTTACCCACAGTACACCCTAAACTCTTTCCTCCCACAGAGAGGTCGAGCATAGCTAAAGCACGGTTTCTCTACAGTGTTTTTTTTTTAGGGTTAGAATGCTAGCGATTAGACTTCCATTCGAAAGTGTGGCCGTAGTGCTAGCTTCATGAAACAAGTGGGGAGTCATGTTCTGCCTTCTGCCTGGGCCTGAGTCTCACTCGGAAAATGCTTTCGGACTCACTTGCAGTGCTCTCACCCAGTCCCACAGCAAAAGTCTTCCACCCTCAGGAGTGGCTATTTTAGCTGAAGCAGGGCTTCTCACCAGAGTTGTTCCTTCGAGTTAGGGGGTTGCCTTCAGGCCTGCATGCACACACGGGGCAACGGTACTAGCCTCGTAAACATAATGTGAGTTGAGAGCTGCCTTCTCTACCGGCCTGTTTCTCCCTTGATTTTACCTATGGAACCCGTCCCCAGGCTCGCACCCACGGTACACCCTAAACTGCTTCTTCCCACAGAGAGGTCGACGGTAGCTAAATCACGGTTTCTCTACAGTGTTGTTCCTTGAGGGAGGTGCCTGGGACTTAGGCCTTTCCGCAGACATGCAAAAAGAGTGCTAACTTCTTGAAACTGGAGCCTATTAGAGAGGTGCCTTCTGCATGACGCCGTTTCTCTCAGAGTTAATTATGTGATCATTTCCCGGGCTCTCTCACACACATACTGAAAATAGTTCCACCCACCGGAACAGCGAAGCTAGCTAAAGCACAATCCCTCTGCATTGTTGTTTCTTCGAGTTAGAATGCTAGAGATAAGACTTCCATGCAAAAGTGGGGCCGCAGTGCTAGCTTCATGAAACAAGTGGGGAGTCTTGTTCTCCCTTCTTCCAGGGCCTGAGTCTCACATGGAAAATGGTTTTGGACTCACTTGCAGTGCTCTCACGCACACACACAACAGTGGGCCTTGTGGCTTGGAGGTGGAGGGGCTGGGATGGAGCCGCCTGCCCATGCAGTGGGCGGCTCCAGCGGGCCAGTAAACGTGGTAGGGTGCGCGGGGGTGAGGGAGCAGTGGGGCAGGGGGTGTTTGGAGGAAGGCTTGTTGGGCAAGGGGGGGGCGGTGGAGGCACAGGGAGAGGAAGGGAGGCCAAAGGGGAAAGAAAAAAGCAAAGAAAGTAGGCTCAAAAAAAGTGCCCACGGCACCCGGGATTCCAGCCATTCTCCCATCCAAGTCCTGACCAGGCTCGACCCTGCTTAGTCTGACACCAGACGAGATGCACTGCCATCAGGCTGCTAGGGCCAAAGGCTTGAGCGGTGCCACTGCATGCCCCAACAGGCTGCTCTGGGCCTCTGAGCCCCAGCACGCACCGCTTGTCATTCCCTCCACCTGCCCTGAGCTTTGCTCCCGCCTGCCTGCGAGCCCGCCTCGGGGTGAGGCGCCTCCAGCACCTCGCATTCGTGGAAGTCCCGGAGTCCTCCCGTTTTGGCTCAGACTCCCCATCCCGGCATCTCTCGCCGCGGCCACCGCCGCCGCCGCCTCCGCTGCCGCTGCCGTGGTTTCGCACCCGAGATGCCTATGGGGTGCGTTTGCTCGTGGAGCCAGGCATAGGGGGTGTACTCAGCACCCCCCACACCCCACCCGCTGCCCTGGGGCTAGGGCAGCCCGCCACCCCGGCTTGCTCAAAGGCAACACGGAGTCCCTGGCCACCAGAGACCCTCCTCAGCAGCCCAAACCCGTGACCCTTCCTCCGCCACCCTTCCCTTGCCCACCCCCCGACAACAGGACCCGACTGAGAGACACGGGAGGTCGTCAGACATAGACAGACACACAGCCACACAGGGAAAGACAGAGAGACACACGGAGGGTAGACGTAGCCAGAGAGGAAGAGAGAGACACGGGGAGACTGAGTATCCAACACACAGACCCGCTCTGACCCCCCGAACAGACAGACAGAGACCCTGACCTGGATGCGGACAGGGACAGGGACAGGGACTGACACACTGGTGCACACAACAGAGCCAGACGCACACCACACACACAGGAGTCTGTGTTGGCGAGGCAGCTAGCTCCCGGGAGGGTGTTTGTGCTTGGCCAGGTTTTAGCAAGCTGGCTGTGCCCTGGAGCTGCCAGGGGAGACCCTCGGAGCCCCAGGACGCTCAGCCAAGGTGCCTGGAATCCCCTTCTGCTCCCATGCCTGCCCAGCACCCACACTGGCCTGGGGCCTTGCGGGGGACTCTTTGGTTGGTCTCGTCCTTTATTTGGGGGTGCCCCTTGACGCAGTGGGGCCTGGCGCACCCCCACTTCCTTGCTGAGTGTGCAAGCCTCGCTGTTAGCTTTGCTGTTGTGGGGAGAAGTATTGCGGTCCTGGGTGCCAGCGGGGCCGGAGGGCCAGGGCGGTCGGCCATCTTGCGTGCTGGGCACACGGAGCGTGGACCCAGGGCGGGGCCCAGGGGCAAAGGGACGGTGGTCGGGTCGGCGGGAAGGAAGACAAGGCCTTGCAGGGCGGGAGCGCAGCCCAGGGCTGGTGGGAGAAGGTGTAGGCGTGTCCAGTCACCCTGTGGAGCCGGTTGTCCGGCGGCTTTGGCATCTGGGGCGGCCCAAGGGAATGGCGAGGGGCTGCGGGATGAGGGCCCCAAGGCCAGGAACGAGGGAGCGCAGGCAAGGGAGAGGGGGTGACCTCCCGCCCGCTCTCCCACCCCCGCCCTCCCCCCCCCAATCCCGCCGCGGTCCTCGCCGTCTTTGCCCACTCCCTCCCTCCGTAGCAGCCGCCCCCACTGCCGCCTCCGCGTACCCACCCCGCCCCCATCGCGCCCCAGCGCGCCCCACTGGTTCGTGTGAGGGTGGGCCTTGTGGCTTGGAGGTGGAGGGTCTAGGTTGGAGTCGCCTGCCCGTGCAGCAGGCGGTTCTAGCGGGCTAGCGAAACGTGGTGGGGTGTGCGGGGGGTGTCGGGGCAGCGGGGTAGGGGGTGTTTGGAGGAAGGCTTGTTGGGCAAGGGGGGGCGGTGGAGGCAGAAGGAGAGGAAGGGAGGCGGAAGGGGAAAGGAAAAATCAAAGAAAGTAGCCTCACAACAAGAGCGGACGGCCCCTGGGATTCCCAGTCGGAATCCCATCCAATTCCTGACCGGGCCCGACCCTGCTTAGCTTCCGACAGCAGAAGAGATGCGCTGCCATCAGGCTGCTAGGGCCATAGGCGTGAGTGGCTGCCGCTGTGCGCCCCAACAGGCTGCTCTGCGCCTCTGAGCCCCAGCGCGCGCCGCTCATCACCCCCTCCGCCTTCCCTGGGCTTTGCTCCTGCCTGCCTGGGAGCCCGCCTCGGGGTGACACGCCCCCAGCACCTCGCAGTCGCGGAAGTCCCGGCGTCCTCCCGTCCGGGCTCAGGACTCCCCAGCCGGGCCTCCCCCGCTGCCGCCCCCGCCGCCACCGTGTTTTCGCACCTCAGATGCCTACGGGGGGCGTTCGGTCTTGGAGCCAGGCATGCGGGGTGTACTCAGCGCCCCCAACTCCCCACCTGCCGCCCTGGGTCTAGCGCAGCCAGCCACCCCGCCTTGCTCAAAGGCAACACGGAGTCCCGGGCGCCACCAGAGACCCTCCTCAGCAGCGCAACCCCGTGGCCCTTCCTCTGCCACCCTTCCCCTGCCCACCCCCCGATACCAGGACCCGACTGAGAGGCACTGGAGGCCGGCTGACATAGGCAGACACCAGACACACAGGGAAATACAGAGAGACACACGGAGGGGTAGACGGAGAGAGAGAGGAAGAGAGAGACACGGGAAGACCGAGTATCCAACACACAGACCCGCTCTGACCCCCCGAATGGACACCCAGAGACTCTGACCTGGATGCGGACAGGGATAGGGAAAGGGGCTGACACACCGGTGCTCGCAAGAGACCCAGACGCACACCACACACACAGCAGGCTGTGTTGGCGAGGCAGCTAGCCCCCCTGAACGTGGTCGTCCTTGGCCAAGGTTTTGGCAACCTGGCTGTTTTGTGTGAAGGTGGTCTTGAGGTTTGAATGTGAAGGGGCTGTGTTGGCCCCACCTGCCCTTGCATCAGGCAACTCTAGTGAACCAGCGAACTGCAGTGGTGTGCGCAGGGGTGATAGTGCAGCTGGGCGCTGAATGTTTGAAAGGATTTTTGGGCAATAGGTGCTGTGGAGGCACAGGGAAAGCGGGAGCCTTACCTTAATGCTAGAATTCATCTCATGCCTCACAGGACGTTTATACCCTGCCGTCCTATTGATCCCGAAGCACACCTAGTATGAACCCCAGCCCTAGCAAGGATTCATTCCTGATAATGTTTGAAGAGAAGTCCCACAAACACTAAAGATTTTGGAGAATTCGCTTATGCCAGACTCATCCGGAAGAAACAGAGAGGAAAACCTGCTCTTTTTTCCACCCTGTGGCGTCCGGACACAAGGATTCCAGCGAAACACTAAAACGATGGCAACACTTTTAGCAACTCAGAGACACCGTCCAGGTAGTCCGACATTCATCCTAAAGCTTTCCTGAGACCTTGACTTCACCGTGAGATGGAATCAGTACCTACCATCTTCAGGATTCCCACCCTAACGATTGGCATGGCTCTGGCCCTCCCTAGTTTTGAGGATACCTCTCATGGGAAACCGAATTGGGAACTCAAGTGTGGTGCAGGGCGGTTCAGCCAAGAGGAGGGAACAAAGAGGTGCGAGGTGCAAACACCAGCATGGCGTTGGAGAGGAGGTCTCTAGAGACATCGTGACGTCATCCCCACAATGTGCCCAGACCATGAACCGACCCCTAATTCTAAACTTCACCCTAAGCCCTCAACTCTGCCCTTGGGCAGGACAACGCATTGCTATCATGTTTACCCGGACCTTCCTGCAGAACATAACCTTAACCCTAGTCCGAGCAGTGGCCACGGCAGTCACCCAACGTCCGTTCAGTGTGTACGGTGGAATTGGAAGACCTAGTCATTGCTAGACTCATCGGAAAGGAATACCGAGTGAAAACATGCCTTTAGGAACCCCAGTTTCTGCTGGATGCCAGTGCTCTAACTAAACTCCGAGTCCTCAGCAATACTAAGAACACCACATAGACTTCATCCCGGGAGGGGGAGACTCTCCCCAATGTTTGTTTACCCTCAACAGATCCTGTAGATCAGGTCTCCACCATGACATGGTATAGGTGCTGCCAAACGTAATTCTCTCCCGCTAAACCTAGACACGGCTCAGGCCCTACCCCACCATGAATGCGAGGACATAAGGGAAAGGGAATTTGATAAGTCTGGTGAAAGACGACATAGCAGAGAGGCGAACAAAAGTAGTCCATGCTCACCCACGAGGGCGGTGCATGACACCAAGATGTTAGGCAGAAATTGATGGCAGCCTCCTATTGCCCCTAAAGCCTGAAACCAAACATTATCTCTGAGCTTAACCTTAGCGCTACACATTCAGCCGCCCACAGGTTATGACAGTGCCGTACAATCAAATTGGCCGAGATTCTGAGCTGGAACACAACACTATCCCGAGTCATGGTTGTGTCTCTGACTATGGCCAATATCCGTTTTGACTGCACAGCAGATTGGGGAGATCTAGCCCTTGCCTGTCTTTTCAGGAAGGAACACAGAGGAAACAGTGCCACCTGCAACCCCTGGGTTTTGCTGGAGAGCAAGCTTCTATGAAAAATCAAGAGCTCTGGAACTGAAGCCACACTGGAAGATGGAGCCTCACACTTTTGCTAGCCCTCAGCTCAGGCGTCAGGTCACTGCCCTGCAAGCTATTTGACTCCTACCAATTTCCAACCTCGACTTATTGGGAACCTGATGGTGCCCGAACCCTACTGTTGAGTGCACAGCTGGTTTTCAAGACCTGGAGAGTACCTGATTTCTCGGGAAGGAAAAGAGCAGGAAAAATATGCCCTCTGTAACACGAGGTTCTGCTGGACCCCAGGACTTCAGCGAAACACTACAAAGTCAGCAACACTATGAGCAGCCCCCCCCACAGAGGCTTCCCTGGAAATTGGGGACCCATAATAATACTAAGCCTTAGCTCAGCCTGTAGAACAGGTCTCCACGGGGACATCAAATAGACGCTTACCATCTTCTGCATTGTCACCCTATCCCTAGACTTGGCTCTGTCCTAACCTAAGCTCAAAGAGAAGTCACACAACAAAGCGGATATGGTACTCTAGTGCTGTAGGAGATGGACGAGAGTTCCAGCGAAATTAAGAGGACTGCATGCAACTACGATGGTGGTGCATGAAAGGACAACTCTAGAGATAAATTTACGGTAGACTCACGTTGTGCCTACATTCAGGAATCAAACCCTGTCCTTGAAATTAAGCCCAATGCTCACACTCCAAGCAGCCAGCAGGACAGGATGGAACCCTGCTATCAAATTGGCCCAGACAGTTTGACGGAACCTAACCCGAACCCGAGCCCTGATTGTGGCAATGCCTAGGGCCAACTACGTCCTGAACGAGCAAAGGATTTGGGGGGCCCACCCATGCGGGAACAGAGAAGGAAACTGTACCAATTCAAACCAGAGTTTTGCTGGAGAGCAGGATTCTATGAAAAATCAAGACATTACCAACACTAAGAGCATTCCTCCGAGGCTGCAACCCAGGCTGGAGCCGCTCCTTGATGCTCGCACTCATCTCAGGCCCCACAGGACGTCCACACCATGGCATCAAATTGAACCCGAAACACACCGGGTATGAAACCAGTGCCCTAGCAAAGATTCATTCCTGATAATGTCCGAAGCGAAGTCTCACAAGCACCAATGATTTTGGAGAAATGGCCCATGCCAGACTCATCAGGAAGAAACAGAGAGGAAAACCTGCCATTTGTCACACGTTGTGGCGCCCAGAATAAGGATTCCAGCGAAAAACTAAAATGACGGCAACACTAAGAACAATGGAGAGACACCATCCAGGAAGTCCGATATTCATCCTAAAGCTGTCCTGAGAGCTAGTCTCCACCGTGACATTAGATCAGTGCCTACCATGTTCAGGATTCTCACCCGAACGCTTGTCATGTCTCTGGCCCAACCTAGGTTTGAGGTTACGTCTCATGGGAAACCGGATTGGGAACTCAAGTGTGGTGTGGGGCGATTCAGCCAAGAGGAGGGAACAAAGAGGTGTGAGGTGCAAGCACCAAGATGGCGTTGGAGAGGGGGTTTCTAGAGAAATGTGCCGTCATCCCCACAATGTGCCCAGACCCTGAGCAGACCCCTAATTCTAAACTTCACCCTAAGCCCTCAACTCTGCCCTAGGACAGGACACCGCATTGCTATCACATTTACCCGGACTTTCCTGCAGAACTTAACCCTAACCCTAGTCCGGGCAGTAGCCACGACAGTCACCCAACTTACGTTCAGTGTGTACAATGGATTTGGAAGACCTAGCCATTGCCTGAGTCATCAGAAAGGAACACGGAGGGAAAAAGTACCTTTAGGAACCCTGGTTGCTGCTGGACGCCAGTATTCTAACTAAACTCTGAGGCCTAAGCAATACTATGAACACCCCATAAACCTCATCCCGGGAGGGGGAGACTCTCCCCAATGTTTGTTTACCCTCAACAGATCTTGTAGATCGGGTCTCCACCATGACATGGTATAGGTGCTGCCAAACGTAAATCTCTCCCCCTAACCCTAGACACGGCTCAGGCCCTACACCTCCTCGAATGCAAGGACAAAAGAGAAAGGGAATTTGATAAGTCTGGTGAAAGAAGACATAGTATAGAGAAGCCAACAAAAATAATCAACGCTCAACCACGAGGACAGTGTATGACACCATGATGTTTGGCAGAAATTGACGACAGCAACCTATTGCCCCTAAAGCCTGAATCGAAACATTATCTCTGAGCTGAACCTTAGTGCTACCCATCCAACCAGCCAGCAGGACATGACGGCGCGCTACAATCAAATTGGCCCAGACGCTGAGCCAGGACACAACCCTATCCCAAGTCATGGTTGTGTCCCCGACTATGGCCAATATCCGTTTTGAGTGCACAGTGGATTGGGGAGATCTAGCCCTTGCTTGTCTTTTCAGGAAGGAACACAGAGGAAACAGTGCCACCTGCAATCCCGGGTTTTGCTGGAGAGCAAACTTCTATGAACAAAGAATAACTCTCGGACTGAAGCCACACTGGAAGATGGAGCCTCACACTTTTGCTAGCCCTCAGCTCAGGCGTCAGGTCACTGCCCTGCAAGCTATTTGACCTCTACCAACTTCCAACCTTGACTGAATGGGACCGTGCCGGAGCCCGAACCCTATTGTTGAATGCACAGCTGGTTTTAAAGAGCTCCAGCCGCAGTTTAAGTCCGGTACTCATTTCAGGCCTCACAGGACTTCTACACCCTGCCATAAAAGTGACCCCGAAACACACCGGGTATGAACCCGGAGCCCTAGCAAGGATTTGTTCCTGATAATGTCTGAAGCAAAGTCCTGGAAGCACCAATGATTTTGGAGAAATGGCCCAAGCCAGACTCATCAGGAAGAAACAGAGAAGAATACCTGCCTTTTTCACACCCTGTGGCGCCCGGACATAAGGATTCCAGCGAAACACTAAAACGACGGCAACACTATGAGCAACCCAGAGACACCATCCAGGAAGTCCGATATTCATCCTAAAGCTGTCCTGAGAGCTGGTCTCCACCGTGACATGGGATCAGTGCCTATCATCTTCAGGATTCTCACCCAAACACTTGGCATGGCTCTGGCCCTACCTAGGTGTGAGGTTTCGACTCATGGGTAACCGGATTGGGAACTCAAGTGTGGTGCGGGGCGATTCAGCCAAGAGGAAGGAAGAAAGAGGTGCGAGGTGCAAGCACCAGGATGGCATTGGAGAGGAGGTTTTTAGAGACAACGTGCCGTCATCCCCACAATGTGCCCCAACCCTGAACACACCCCTATATTTTAAGTTCACCCTAAGCCCTCAACTCTGCCCTAGGGCAGGACACCGCATTGCTATCACGTTTTCCTGGACTTTCCTGCAGAACTTTACCCTAACCCTAGTCCGGGCAGTGGCCACGACAATCACCCAACGTCCCTTCAGAGTGTACAATGGATTTGGGAGACCTAGCCATTGCTAGACTCATCAGAAAAGAACACTGAAGGAAAACGTGCCTTTAGGAACACCAGTTGCTGCTGGACGCCAGTATTTTAACTAAACTCCGAGTCCTCAGCAATACTATGAACACCCCATAGACCTCATCCCGGGAGGGGGAGACTCTCCCCAATGTTTGTTTACCCTCAACAGATTCTGTAGATTGGGTCTCCACCATGACATGGTATAGGTGCTGCCAAACCTAACTCTCTCCCACAAACTCTAGACACGGCTCAGGCAATACCCCACGTCGAATGCGAGGACATAAGAGAAAGGGAATTTGATAAGTCTGGTGAAAGATGACAGAGCATAGAGAAGCGAGCAAAAATAGTCCACGCTCAACCAAGAGGGCAGTGCATGACACCATGATGTTTGGCAGAAATTGACGACAGCCACCTATTGCCCCCAAAGCCTGAAACCAAATGTTATCTCTGAGCTGAACCTTAGTGCTACCCATCCACCCGGACATGATGGCACGCTACAATCAAATTGGCCCAGACGCTGAGCCAGGTCACAACCGTATCCCGAGTCATGGCTGTGTCTCTGATTATGGCCAATATCCGTTTTGAGGGCTCAGTGGTTTGAGGAGATCTAGCCCTTGCTTGTCTTTTCAGGAAGGAACACAGAGGAAACAGTGCCACTTGCAACCCCCGGGTGTTGCTGGAGAGCAAGCTTCTATGAAAAATCAAGAGCTCTGGAACTGAAGCCACACTGGAAGATGGAGCCTCACACTTGTGCTAGCCCTCAGCTCAGGCGTCAGGTCACTGTCCTGCAAGCTATTTGACCCCTACCAGCTTCCAACCTCGACTTAATGGGACCATGACGGTGCCCGAACCCTACTGTTGAATGCCCAGCTGGTTTTCGAGACCTGGAGCATGCCTGATTTCTCTGGAAGGAACAGAGAGAGAAAATTGTGCCCTCTGAAACCCGAGGTTGTTGCTGTAATCCAGGATTCCAGTGAAACACTACAAAGTCAGCAACACTATGAGCAACCCCCCCCCCCACAGACGCTGTCCCGGAAGTAGGAGACCCATACAATTACTAAGCCTCAGCTCAGCCTCTAGAACAGGTCTCCACCGGGACATCGAATAGACGCTTACCGTCTTCTGCACTGTCACGCAAACCCTAGACATGGTTCTGTCTTAACCTAGTCTCGAAGCAAAGTCACGCAAGAAAGCGCATTTGGTACTCTAGTGCTGTAAGAAATGGAAGAACGTTCCAGGGCAATAAAGTGTGCCGCGTGCAACCACGACGGTGGTGCAAGAAAGGATGATTCTAGAGATAAACTTACGTTACCCTCAGCTTGTGCCTACATCCAGATCAAACCTTATCCCTGAAATTAAGCTCTTTGCTCACCCTCCAAGCAGCCCGCAGGACAGGATGGAGCACTGCCTTGGAATTGGCCCAGACAGTTTGACGGAACCTAACCCCAACCTAGCCCTGATTGTGGCACTGCTTAGGGCCAACGTACGTCCTGAATGAACAAAGGATTTGGGGGGCCCACCCATGAGGGAACAGAGAAGGAAACCGGACCACTTCAAACCAGGGTTTTGCTAGAGGGCAGGATTCTATGAAAAATCAAGACCTCACCAACACTAAGAGCATCCCTCTCATGCTGCAACCCAGGCTGGAGCTGCACCTTGATGCTTGTACTCATCTCAGGCCTCACAGGATGTCTACACCCTGCTGTGAAATTGACCCCGAAACACACCCGGTACGAAACCAGAGCCCTAGCAAGGATTCGTTCCTGATAATGTCCGAAGTGAAGTCCCACAAGCACCAATGATTTTGGAGAAATGGCCCATGCCAGATTCATCAGGAAGAAACAGAGGAATACCTGCCATTTGTCCGCCCTGTGGCACCCGGACATAAGGATTCCAGCGAAACACTGAAACAAAGGCAACACTATGAGCAAAGCCGAGACACCATCCAGGAAGTCCGACATTCATCCAAACGCTGTCCTGAGAGCTGGTCTCCACCGTGACATGGGATCAATGCCTATCATCTTCAGAATTCTCACCCGAACGCTTGCCATGACTCTGGCCCTACCTATGTTCGATGTTAGGTCTCATGGGTAACCGGATTGGGAACTCAAGTGTGGTGCGGGGCAATTCAGCCAGGAGGAGGGAACAAAGAGGTGCGAGGTGCAAGCACCAGGATGGCGTTGGAGAGGAGGTTTCTAGAGACAACGTGACGTCATCTCCACAATGTGCCCAGACCATGAACAGACCCCTAAATCTAAACTTAACCCTAAGTCCTCAACTCCGCCCTAGGGCAGGACACCTCATTGAAATCACGTTTACCCGGAACTTCCTGCAGAACCTAACCCTAATCCTAGTCCGGGCAGTAGCCACGCAGTCTCCCAACTTACGTTCAGTGTGTACAATGGATTTGGAAGACCTAGCCATTGCCTGAGTCATCAGAAAGGAACACCGAGGGAAAACGTGCCTTTAGGGTCCCCGGTTGCTGCTGGACGCCAGTATTCTAACTAAACTCCGAGTCCTCAGCAATACTATGAACACCCCATAGACTTAATCCAGGGAGGGGGAGACTCTCCCCAGTGTTTGTTTACCCTCAACAGATCCTGTAGATCGGATCTCCACCATGACATGGTATAGGTGCTGCCAAACCTAACTCTCTCCCGCAAACCCTAGACATGGCTCAGGCAATACCCCACGTCGAATGCGAGGACATAAGAGAAAGGGAATTTGATAAGTCTGGTGAAAGACGACAGAGTATAGAGAAGCGAACAAAAATAGTTCGAGGGTGGTGCATGACATCATGATGTTAGGCAGAAATTGACGACAGCCACCTATTGCCCCCAAAGCCTGAAACCAAACGTTATCTCTGAACTGAACCTTAGTGTTACCCATCCAACCGGCCACCAGGACATGACGGCGCACTACCGTCAAATGGACCAGACGCTGAGCCAGAACACAGCCCTATCCCGAGTCATGGTTGTGTCTCTGATTATGGCCAATATCTGATTTGAGGGCACAGCGGTTTGGGGAGATCTAGCCCTTGCCTGTCTTTTCAGGAAGGAACACAAGGGTAACAGTGCCACCTGCAACCCCCGGGTGTTGCTGGAGAGCAAGCTTCTATGAAAAATCGAGACTTCTCGAACTGAAGCCACACTGGACGATGGAGCCTCACACTTGTGCTAGCCCTCAGCTCAGGCGTCACGTCACTGTCCTGAAAGCTATTTGACCCCTACCAACTTCCAACATCGGCTTAATGGGACCATGACGGTGCCTGAACCCTACTGTTGAATGCCCAGCTGGTTTTCGAGACCTGGAGCATGCCTGATTTCTCTGGAAGGAACAGAGAGGGAAAATTGTGCCCTCTGAAACCCGAGGTTGTTGCTGTAATCCAGGATTCCAGCGAAACACTACAAAATCAGCAACACTATTAGCACCACCCCACAAACGCTGTCCCGGAAGTAGGAGACCCATACAAGTACTAAGCCTCAGCTCAGCCTCTAGAACAGGTCTCCACCGGGACATCGAATAGACGCTTACCGTCTTCTGCACTGTCACGCAAACCCTAGACATGGTTCTGTCTTAAACAAGTCTCTAAGCGAAGTCACGAAGAAAGCGCATTTGGTACTCTAGTCTAGTGCTGTAAGAAATGGAAGAACGTTCCAGGGCAATAAAGTGTGCCACCTGCAACCACGACGGTGGTGCAAGAAAGGATGATTCTAGAGGTAAACTTACGTTACCCTCAGCTTGTGCCTACATCCAGATCAAAGGTTATCCCTGAAATTAAGCTCAGTGCTCACCCTCCAAGCCGCCCTCCGCTCCTAACCCCCTCCGCCTGCCCTGGGTTTCCCTCCTGCCTGCTTGCAAGCCCGCCTCAGCATGAGGCGCCTCCAGCAACTCGCAGTCGCAGATGTCCTGGCGATCTCCAGTCCCGGCTCGGGACTCCCAAGCCCCGCCTCCTCCTCCGCCGCCACCATGGTTACGCACTCGAGATGCCTAAGGGGGCGTTCGGTCTTGGAGCCAGGCATGCGCGGTGTACCCAGCGCCCCCCACACGCTACCCGCTGCCCTGGGGCTACCCCAGACAGCAACCCCGCCTTGCTCAAAGGCAACAGGGAGTCCCGGGCGACACGAGAGACCCGCCTCAGCAGCCCAACCCCGTGACTCTTCCTCCGCCACCCTTCCCCTACCCACCCCTCGACACCAGGAACCGAATGAGACACACGGGAGGCCGGCTGACATAGACAGACACACAGACACACAGGGAAAGACAGAGAGACACACGGAGGGGTACACGTAGCCAGAGAGGAAGACAGAGACACAGGGAGACCGAGTATCCAACACACAGACCCGCTCTGACCCCCCGAACAGACACACAGAGACCCTGACATGGATGCGGACAGGGACAGGGACAGGGACTGACACGCCGGTGCACGCAACAGACCCAGACACACACCACACACACCGCAGGCTGTGTGGGCGAGGCAGCTAGCCCCCGGGAGGATGGTCGCGCTTGGCCGGGGTTTTGGCAAACTGGCTGCGCCCTGGAGCTGCCAGAGGAGCCCCTCGGAGCCCCAGGACAAGCAGCCAAGGTGCCTGGAATCCCCTTCTGCTGCCATGCCAGCCCGGCACACACCCGGGCCTGGGGGCTTGCGGGGGACTCTTTCCTTTGTCTCATCCTTTATTTGGGGGTACCCCTTGACGCTGTGAGGCCGGACGCACCCCCACTTTCTTGCTGAGTGAGCGAGCCTCGCTGTTAGCTGCGCTGTTGTGGGGAGAAGGATTGCGGCCCCAGGTGCAGGCGGGCCCGGAGGGCCAGGGCGCTCGGCCATCTTGTGTGCAGGGCACACGGAGCGGGGACCCCGGGCCGGGCCCAGGGGCAAAGGGTCGGTGGTCGGCGGGAAGGAAGAGAAGGCCCTGCGGGGCGGGAGCGCAGCCCAGGGCTGGTGGGAGAAGGTGTAGGCGTGCCCAGTCACCAGGTGGAGCAGGTGGTCCGGCGGCTTGGGCATCCCGGCCGCCCAAGGATATGGCGAGGGGCTGCGGGATGAAGGCCCCAAGTCCAGAAACGAGGGAGCGCACGCATGGGAGACGGGGTGACCTGCCGCCCGCGCTCCCCCCGCCCCAACCCCGCCGTGGTTCTCACCGCCTTTGCCCACTCCCTCTCTCCGTAGCGGCCGCCCTCTCTGCCGCCTCCGCCTACCCAGCGCGCCCCCATCGCCCCCCAGCCCGCCCCACTGGTTCCTGTGAGGGTGGGCCTTGTACCTTGGAGGCGGAGGGGCTGGGTTGGAGCCCACTGCCCCTGCAGCGGGCGGCTCTAGCGGGCCAGCGAACTCAGGAGGGGTGCGCGGGGGTGAGGGCCAGCAGGGCAGGGCCTGTTTGGAGGAAGGCTTATTGGGCAAGGGGGACGCTGGAGGCACAGGGAGAGGAAGGGAGGCCGAAGGGGAAAGAAAAAAGCAAAGAAAGTAGCCTCAAAACAAGAGCCCACGGCACCCGGGATTCCTGGGCGGTCTCCCATTCAAGTCCTCACCGGGACCGACCCTGCTTAGCTTCCGAGACCAGACAAGATGCGCTGCCATCAGGCTGCTAGGGCCATAGGCCCGAGCAGCTACCGCTGAGCGCCCCAACAGGCTGCTCTGGGCCTCCGAGCCCCAGCGCACGGCGCTCGTCACCCCCTGCGCCTGCCCTGGGCTTTGCTCCTGCCTGCCTGCGAGCCCACGTCCGGTTCAGGCGCCTCCAGCACCTCGCAGTTGCTGAAGTCCCGGCGTTCTCCCCTCCTCGCTCTGGACTCCCCAACCAGTCCACCACTGCCGCCGCCGCCTCCGCCGCTGCCATGGTTTCTCACCCGAGATGCATACGGGGTGCGTTCGGTCTTAGAGCCAGGCATGCGGGGTGTACTCAGCGCCCCCTACTCCCCACCAGCCGCCCGGGGCTAGGGCAGCCAGCCACCCCGCCTGGCTCAAAGGCAACACGGAGTCCTGGGCGCCACCAGAGACCCTCCTCAGCCTTCCAACCCCGTGGCCCTTCCCCTGCCACCCTTCCCCTGCCCACCCCCTGACACCATGACCCGACTGAGAGACACGAGAGGCCGGCTGACATAGACAGACACACAGACACACAGGGAAAGACAGAGAGACACACGGAGGGGTAGGCATAGACTGAGAGGAAGAGAGAGACACAGGGAGACCGAGTACCCAACGCACAGACCCGCTCTGACCCCCCGAACAGACACACAGAGACCCTGACCTGGATGCGGACAGCCACAGGGACCGACACACCGGTGCACGCCACAGACCCAGACACACACCACACGCACAGGAGTCTGTGATGGTGAGGCAGCTACCCCCAGGAGGGTGGTCGTGCTTTGCCCGGGTTTTGGCAAGCTGGCTGCGCCCTGGAGCTGCCAGAGGAGCCCCGTGGAACCCCAGGACGCGCAGCCAAGGAGCCTGGAATTCCTTTATTCTCCCATGCCTGCCCGGCACCTTCACTGGCCTGGGGCATTGCAGGGGGACTCTTTCGTTGGTCTGGTCCTTTGGGAAATCCCTTGATGCCTTGGAGCCGGGCTCAACCCCAGTTCCTTGCTAAGTGAGTGAGCCTGGTTGTTAGCTGTGCTTTTGTGGGGAGAAGGATTGCGAACCTGGGTGCCAGCGGGGCCAGAGGGCCAGGGCGGTTGGCCATCTTGTGTGCTGGGCACACGGAGCCTGGACCCCGGGCGGGGCCCAGGGACAAAGGGACGGTGGTCGGCGGGAAGGAAGAGAAGGCCCTGCGGGGCGGGAGCGCAGCCCAGGGCTGGTGGGAGAAGGTGTAGGCGTGCGCAGTCACCAGGTGGAGCGGATTGTCCGGCGGCTTGGGCATCCGGGGCGGCCCACGGGAATGGCGAGGGGCTGCGGGATGATGGCCCCAAGGGCAGGAACGAGGGAGCGCGCGCATGGGAGACGGGATGACCTCCCACCCGCGCTCTCCCCCGCCCCATCCCCGCCGCGGTCCTCGCCGCCTTCGCCCACACCCTCCCTCCGTACCGGCCGCCCTCTCTGCCGCCTCCGCCTACCCACCCCGTCCCCATCGCCCCCCAGCCCGCCCCATTGGTTCCTGTGAGGGTGGGCCTTGTGGCTTGGAGGTGGAGGAGCTGGGTTGGAGCCGCCTGTCCCTGCAGCGGGCGGCTCTAGCGTGCCAGTGAACCGAGGTGGGGTGCGCGGGGGTGAGGAGGCAGCGGGGCAGGGGGGGTTTGGAGGAAGGCTTGTTGGGCAAGGGGGGGCGGTGGAGGCACAGGGAGAGGAAGGGAGGCCGAAGGAGAAAGAAAAAAAGCAAAGAAAGGAGCCTCAGAACAAGCGCCCACGGCACCCGGGATTCCAAGGCAATCTCCCATCCAAGTCCTGACCCGGGTCGACCCTGCTTAGCTTCCGGCAGCAAAAGAGATGTGCTGCCAACAGGCCGCTAGGGCCATAGGCCTAAGTGGCTGCCACTGTGCTCGGCAACAGGCTGCTCTGGGCCTCCGAGCCCCAGCGTGCGCCGCTGGTCACCCCCTCCGCCTGCCCTGGGCTTTGCTCCTGCCTGCCTCGAGCCCGCCTCGGGGTGAGGCGCCTCCAGCACCTCGCAGTCGCGGAAGTCCCGGCGTCCTCCCGTCCCGGCTCGGGACTCCCCAGCCGGGCCTCCCCCGCCGCCGCCGCCGCCGTGGTTTCCCACCCGAGATGCATACGGGGTGCGTTCGCTCGCGGAGCCAGCCATGCGGGGTGTACTCAGCGCCCCCCACGCCCCACCCGCCGCCCTGGGGCTGGCGCAGCCCGCCACCCCGCCTTGCTCAAAGGCAACACCGAGTCCCGGGCGACACCAGAGACCCTCCTCAGCAGCCCAAACCCGTGGCCCTTCCTCCGCCACCCTTCCCCTGTCCACCCCCTGACACCAGCACCCGCCTGAGAGACACGGGAGGCCGGCTGACATAGACAGACACACAGACACACAAGGAAAGACAGAGAGACACACGGAGGGGTAGACGTAGCCAGAGAGGAAGACAGAGACACGGGGACACCTAGTATCCAACACACAGACCCGCTCTGAACCCCCGAAGAGACACACAGAGACGCTGACCTGAATGTGGACGGGGACAGGGACAGGGACTGACTCGCCGGTGCACGCAACAGACCCAGACACACACCACACACACCGGAGGCTGTGTTGGCCAGGCAGCTAGCCTCCGGGAGGGTGGTCGTGCTTGGCCAGGTTTTGGCAAGCTGGCTGCGCCCTGGTGCTGCCAGAGGAGCCCCTCGGAGCCCCAGGATGCGCAGCCAAGGTGCCTGGAATCCCCTTCTGCTCCCATGCCTGCCCGACACCCACACTGGCCTTGGGCCTTGCGGGGGACTCTTTCTTTGGTCTGGTCCTTTATTTGGGGGTACCCCTTGACACCGGCGGGCCGGGCGCACCCCCACTCTCTTGCTGAGTGAGCGAGCCTCGCTGTTAGCTGCGCTGTTGTGGGGAGAAGGATTGCGGCCCAGGGCGCCAGCGGGGCCGGAGGGCCGGGGCGGTCGGCCATCTTGTGTGCTGGGCACACGGAGCGGGGACCCCGGGCCGGGCCCAGGGGCAAAGGGTCGGTGGTCGGCGGGAAGGAAGAGAAAGCCCTGCGGGGCGGGAGCGCAGCCCAGGGCTGGTGGGAGAAGGTGTAGGCGTGCCCAGTCACCCGGTGGAGCCGGTTGTCCGGCGGCTTGGGCAACCGGGGCGGCCCAAGGGAATGGCGAGGGGCTGCGGGATGATGGCCCCAAGGGCAGGAACGAGGGAGCGCGCGCACGGGAGACGGGGTGACCTCCCGCCCGCGCTCCCCCCGCCCCAACCCCGCCGCGGTCGTCGCCGCCTTCGCCCACTCCCTCCCTCCGTAGCGGCCGCCCTCTCTGCCGCCTCCGCTTACCCACCCCGCCCTCATCGCCCCCCAGCGCGCCCCACTGGTTTGTGTGAGGGTGGGCCTTGTGGTTTGGAGGGGGAGGGGCTGGGTTGGAGCCGCTTGCCCCTGCAGCGGGCGGCTCTGGCGGGCCAGCGAACCGCGGTGGGGTGCGCGGGGGCGAGGGGGCAGCGGAGCAGGGGGTGTTTGGAGGAAGGCCTGTTGGGCAAGGGGGGCGGTGGAGGCACAGAGAGAGGAAGGGAGGCCGAAGGAGAAAGAAAAAAGCAAAGAAAGTAGCCTCAGAATAAGAGCCCAGGGCACTCGGGATTCCCGGGCAGTCTCCCATCCAAGTCCTGACCGGGCCCGACCCTGCCTAGCTTCCGACAGCAGAAGAGATGCGCTGCCATCAGGCCGCTAGGGCCATAGGCGTGAGCGGCTGCCGCTGTGCGCGCCAACAGGCTGCTCTGGGCCTCCGAGCCCCAGCGTGCGCCGCTCGTCACCCCGTCCGCCTGCCCTGGGCTTTGCTCCAGCTTGCCTGTGAGCCCGCCTAGTGGTGAGGCGCCTCCAGCACCTCGCAGTCGCGGAAGTGCCGGCATTCTCCCCACCGGGCTCTGGATTTCCCAGCCGGGCGGCCGCCGCCGCCGCCGCCGCCGCCGCCGCCGCCGCCGCCGCCGCCGAGGTTTCGCACCGGAGATGCCTGCGGAGGGCTTTCGGTCTTAGAGGCAGGCATGTAGGGTGTACTCAGCGCACCCAACTCTCCACCCGCTGCCCTGGGTCTAGCGTAGCCAGCCACCCCGCCTTGGTCAAAGGCAACACGTAGTCCCGGGCGCCACCAGAGACCCTCCTCAGCAGTCCAAACCCGTGGCCCTTCCCTCGCCACCCTTTCCCTGCCCACCCCCCCCCCCCCACCTTCACCAGGACCGGACTGAGAGATACGGGAGACCGGCTGACATAGACAGACACACAGACACACAGGGAAAGACAGAGAGACACACGGAGGGGTAGACGGAGAGAGAGACACGGGGAGACCCAGTATCCAACACACAGACCCGCTCTGAACCCCCGAACAGACACCCAGAGACCCTGACCTGGATGCGGACAGGCACAGGGACAGGGACCGACTCGCCGGTGCACGCAACAGACCCAGACACACACCACACACACCGGAAGCTGTGTTGGCGGGGCAGCTAGCCCCCGAGAGGGTGGTCGTGCTTGGCCAGGTTTTGGCAAGCTGGCTGCGCCCTGGTGCTGCCAGAGGAACTCTCGGAGCCCCAGGAGGCGCAGAAAGGTGCATGGAATCCCGAAGGATTTGTGTCATGCCTCTGATTTGAGAACACTGGAGATTTGCCTGGGAATCTCCCTGAAAGGGCCCGAGAACCCGCAACCTTAGGAGGAGACCTCCCGAGATTTGGACTGAGATCAGCTGAGATTGGTCCCCGGATCTCATGGAATGGGCCCGGGGCCTCCAGAGGGTTTGAGGAGTTCTGGCGACATTTGAACTTAGAAACGGCGCAGAGGGCCACGGGTTGTAGAAGAACGGTCCAGAGATCTCCCAAGGTTTGCAGATTGCAAACGCGATGCCGACTGAGATCACGTGTCATGTGCCCCTGGGTCTCGCTGGCTTTTCCTGAGATCTCAGGGTTTCGCGCAGTTCTCCCGAGATTTGGACGGGTATCCCGACTCAGGCGACCTTCATCTCCCACACAAGGCCTGAGATCTCATTCGATTTGGACCAGGTGTCCCAAGACGTGGACTGGGATCCCACCTGATTTGCCCTTCGATCTGGCTGCCTGGTCCCGAGGTCTCATGCGATGTGGAGGAGCTCTCCTGAGATGTAGACTAAAATCATGAGAGGTTTGCCCCCGGATCTTGCAGACGGGGGCTGTGTTGTCACGACATGGGGTTTGTGCCGCCCAAGATTTGGCCTGAAAGCACGCGGGTTTGGAACCCGGGCCTTGCTCTGTGGACCTGAGTATTCTGGATTTGCAGGGGCCCTCCTGAAATTGGGATTGAGATCCCATGAGAATTGCCCCCTGGGTCTCTTGGACTGGGCCTGGGATCACACGAGATTTGCACGAGCCCTCCCGAGATTTGGACGGAGCTCCCATGGAGTCAGACGTTGTTTGTCCCGGACATCTCCCTGAGATCCCAGGAGTTTTGAGTGAGTTCTTCCGAGGCAGGGACTGAGAACACGCGACACGTGACCCTGAATCTCCCTGACCGGGCCGGACAGTGCTCGAACATTGCATGTGTTCCCCTGAGGTTTGGACTGAGATCAGGCGAGATTTGCCCTGCGACTCACTGACTGGGCCCGAGGTCTCAAGAGATTTGGATGAGTTCTGGTGAGATCTGGACTTTGATCCGGCCACCTTGGCCCCTGCAAGTGGCCGAACGGACGAGAGGTTTCACAAGATTTGGAGATTCCTCGCGAGATTCGCACTGAGATCAACGAGACGGGTGCCTCTGGATCTCTCTGATTATTCCTGACGTCTCAGGACATTTCGCTAATTCTACCGAGATTTGGACAGATATGCCAACACGTGTAAGTCCTGGAACTCGCAGGCAGGGCCTGAGATCTCATGAGACGTGGATCAGGGCTTCCCAAGTTTGGGCTGGGATCCCATGAGTTGTGCCGCTTGAGATCCCTGACTGGGCCTGAGGTTTCAGGGATTTGGCGGCCTTCTAATGAAAATTGGATTTCAACTCCTTGAGGATTGCCTTCTGGATCTCTCTAACTGGGCCAGAGATCCCCCCCGAGATTTGCGTGAGCGTTCCCGAGATTTGGACTGAAGTGCGATGAACTTAGATGCTGTTTCTCACACAATGGCCTGTGATCCCGGGGGATTTCAGTGCGTTCTTCCGAGGCTTGGACTGTGATCATGTGACACGTGCCCGGGAATCTCCCTGACAGGGCCAGGGCTCTCTTGACATTTGGATGAGATCTCCTGGATTTGGACTGAGATCGGCCCGGAAAGGCACAAGGATCGCCCAGCCTGGGCCCAAATCTCAGGAGATTTTGCCGAGTTCCGGCTAGATTTGCAATCAGATCCCACGAGATTGGCCCCTGGAATTCGGGGAAGGGACCAGAGCTCTCACAGGTTTCAGAGGTGGCGAGCGGGATTCAGACTGCGACCACGTGACAGGTGCCCCTGGATCTCGCCGAATACTCCTGACATTTCAAGACTTTGGCATGGTTGTCCCGAGATTAGGACAGATACCCCGAGACGTTTGTCTGGGAGTGGCAAACAGGGCCTGAGAACTCACGGGATTTGGATCCTGTCTTGCGAGGTTTGCACCGCAGTCCCATGAGATTTGGCGCTGGATCTCGCTTCCTGGGCCCAAGGTCCCACGAGACTTGGATGAGTTCTCCTGAAAATGGGATTGCGGTCACCTGCGAAATGCCCCCGGAAGCCGCTGAGGGGTCCCGAGGTTTGATGAGATGGGGTTTGTTCTCCCAGATTCGCATGAAAGCACTCCGGTTTGGAGCCTGGTTCCTGCTGTCCGGACGTGAGAACTCCTGAGAATTGGATGAGTTCTGCTGAAACTTTGATTGAGAACTCAGGAGTTGGGCCCTGGACCTCCCTGACGGTACCCGAGGTCGACCGAGGTTTGGATGAGTCCTCCCGAGATGTGGACTGAGATTTGGTGAAGTTGGACCCTGTTTTCTAACAGAGTGGCCTTGGCCTGAGATCCCGAAGGACTTGAGTCAGTGCCCCCGATCTGAGAGCACTGGAGAGTTGCCTGGGAATCTCCCTGAAAGGGCCCGAGAACCCGCAACCTTAGGAGGAGACCTCCCGAGATTTGGACTGAGATCAGCTGAGATTGGTCCCCGGATCTCATGGAATGGGCCCGGGGCCTCCAGAGGGTTTGAGGAGTTCTGGCGACATTTGAACTTAGAAACGGCGCAGAGGGCCACGGGTTGTAGAAGAACGGTCCAGAGATCTCCCAAGGTTTGCAGATTGCAAACGCGATGCCGACTGAGATCACGTGTCATGTGCCCCTGGGTCTCGCTGGCTTTTCCTGAGATCTCAGGGTTTCGCGCAGTTCTCCCGAGATTTGGACGGGTATCCCGACTCAGGCGACCTTCATCTCCCACACAAGGCCTGAGATCTCATTCGATTTGGACCAGGTGTCCCAAGACGTGGACTGGGATCCCACCTGATTTGCCCTTCGATCTGGCTGCCTGGTCCCGAGGTCTCATGCGATGTGGAGGAGCTCTCCCGAGATGTAGACTAAAATCATGAGAGGTTTGCCCCCGGATCTTGCAGACGGGGGCTGTGTTGTCACGACATGGGGTTTGTGCCGCCCAAGATTTGGCCTGAAAGCACGCGGGTTTGGAACCCGGGCCTTGCTCTGTGGACCTGAGTACTCTGGATTTGCAGGGGCCCTCCTGAAATTGGGATTGAGATCCCATGAGAATTGCCCCCTGGGTCTCTTGGACTGGGCCTGGGATCACACGAGATTTGCACGAGCCCTCCCGAGATTTGGACGGAGCTCCCATGGAGTCAGACGTTGTTTGTCCCGGACATCTCCCTGAGATCCCAGGAGTTTTGAGTGAGTTCTTCCGAGGCAGGGACTGAGAGCACGCGACACGTGACCCTGAATCTCCCTGACCGGGCCCGACAGTGCTCGAACATTGCATGTGTTCCCCTGAGGTTTGGACTGAGATCAGGCGAGATTTGCCCTGCGACTCACTGACTGGGCCCGAGGTCTCAAGAGATTTGGATGAGTTCTGGTGAGATCTGGACTTTGATCCAGCCACCTTGGCCCCTGCAAGTGGCCGAACGGATGAGAGGTTTCACAAGATTTGGAGATTCCTCGCGAGATTCTCACTGAGATCAACGAGACGGGTGCCTCTGGTTCCCTTGTGTGGGTGTAAGATCTGTTGAAGTTTGGATGAGCTTTCCTGAGGTTTAAACTTACATCTTGCCAGATTTGTCCCTGCCTCTCACTGACTGGGTCAGAGATTTGAAGACCCAGGTTCCTGGGATCAAGTTCCACATCAGGCTCCCTGCTGGGAGCCTGCTTCTCCCTTTGCCTCTGCCTTTCTCTCTGTTTCTCCCATGAATAAATAAATAAAATCTTAAAAAAAGATTTCAGGAGATTTTGATGAGTTCTTTTGAGGTTTGGACTTAGATCCAGAGAGATTGGTCCCTGGTTTTTGCTGAGTGGGCCATAGATCTCACAAGATTTGGAGAGTGATAGTGAGATTCAGACTGAGGTCACGTGAGATGTGCCCATGGTTCTCACTGACTAGTCCTGAAATCTTAGGAGATTTGTAGAGTTCTACCATGATTTGGACAGATATCCCGAGACATTTGATCCTGGATTTTGTAGACAGGGCCTGAGATCTCTTGAGATTTGGATCAGTTGTCCTGAGATTTAGACTGTGATCATGGGAGTTTGCCCCTCGATCTCGTTGCCGTGGTCCAAGATCTCATGAGATTTGGATGGGTTCTCCCGAGATTCAGATGAAAATCATGATAGTTTTGCCCCTGGTTCTTGCTGAGTTGGCCCGAGATCTCATGAGATGTCGTTGGTTCTGTGGAGATTCAGACTGAGATCACACAAGTTTTGACCCTGGTTCTTGCTGCCTGGACCTGAGATCTCATGAGATTTGGATGAGTCTTCCCAAGATTTGGACTGAGGTCACATGAAGCTAGACCCTGTTTCTCACAGAATGGCCTGAGATCACAGGAGATTTGAATGAATTCTTCCAAGTGTTTGTCTGAGATCCTTTGAGATTTGCTTGTGAGTCTCCCTAACTTGTCCCAAGTTCTCTCACCATGCTTTTGGAACTATGTTGACTTCAGGAGGCCAAAGACATTTGAAGGTGACCAGCAGATGTTTGTGTATAGGCTTGGCCTGAGGTTTTTAGAAGGAACTGGCCTCATTTTTTGGTAAAAGGAAATGAAATTATACATTTCATTCACAGATTCATCCTATTCCTAATTTTATTGTAGGTTTTTGGCCCTCCTTGACACCATTGCCATCCCCTTGCTGATTTTTTATTTAGGGTTCGCTTACATACAGGGGGGTGGGTATTTTACACACATAGCCAGGACCCAAGGTTTGGTTGTAAGTTCATAATTCAATCCTGTGCTAAGTGAGAGCAACCATGTCTGATATCCCAAAGGAAAGGTGGCTGTCCTCTCCTTGAGCTTGAAATGCCTTCCTTCTGAAGAACAGAAAGTTCACCAATATGTTGCATGCTGGATGATCTGATGAGCTCAGGAAGTGCCCTTTCAAGGAATATTGCCCCAAGGCTTGCATCCAAAACCTTGAATATCATCTGGGAGTCCCAAGGTACTAGAACCTGAATCACTGAAGCCTTTATCCAGTCATGGGAAGGGCAATTTAAAAAAAGCTAACACCAGATTTCCCTTTCCTTCTGAAGGCAGAATACAAAGTTCTTGCTGACAGGGCGCCCAGGTGTAGGTAATAGAGGTTTTCCTTTACCCAAGCCCAGAGTTGTTTCTCATTCCTGGCAAAGAGAATTGGGTTGCTAGAAGGTTGTCTTAGTTACCTCAATCAAACATTATGTCTCATCTCACCTCTAATAAACACATTTGGCCCACCATATATCCATTTCCATCCTCTTGCTCTTGTTCTGTCTAGGTTCACTCTGTGGCCATGGAGATCCAGTGTCTCAGAGCAATATCCTCTTCTTTAAACTGGGAATTGTGGAAGATTCCTTGTGATTGCGGGGAAGGGTGGGTCACAGGTCCCCCTTGAAATTTAGTTTTAGAACTAAGCTCACAGGAGGAAACTTAAAGCATTTGAAGTTTCAAGCAGTGAATTTGTGTGTGTGTGTAGGCTTGGCCAGAGGATTTTAGAAGGTGCTGGCCTCTATTTCTTGGGTAAGTGAAAAATTAGACAGCTCTTTATAGATTTATCACATTCCCATTTTAGATGTAGATTATTGGCCTTGCTTATAAACATTCCTATACTCTTGCTGATTTTCTATCTAGGTCTTTGTTCACATTCAGGCTGGAAGGTGCTTTTACTCACGGACAACTCCTAGGGATTACTGGTGAGTTCTGATCCTGTGTGAAGTGAGAGAATTAGTGTCTGTTATTCCCCCCCCCCACACAAAAAAACACAGTTGGCCCTCTTGTGCCTGAGCTTTTTCTGTGGCTGCCTTGGGTGAATCGGTGGAAGGGCAGCCAGGCTGCCTCCCTCCCCTGGCTGATTGTGAACCCTTCATTCTGGAGATCCTAGTTTGAAAAAAATTCAAAGGAATATAAATAGAGAGGTAATGAGGACTTCCTTGGAGTTGAGAATAAAATAATGTTGAAAGGGGTATGTGCCCCCCGATGTTTATAGTAGCAATGTCCACAGTAGACAAACTATGGAAAGAAACAAGATGTCCATCGACAGATGAATAGATAAAGAAGATGTGGTATATATATATATATATATATATATATATATATATATATAATGGAATATTATGCAGCCATCAAAAGGAATGAAATCTTTCCATTTGCAACAACGTGGATAGAACTGGAGGGTATTATGCTGAGCGAAATGTCAATCAGAGAAAGACATGTATCATGTCTGATATGAGGAATTCTTAATCTCAGGAAACAAACTGAGGGTTGCTGGAGTGTTGGGGGTGGGAGGGAGGGGGTGGCTGGATGATAGACACTGGGGAGGGTATGTGCTATGGTGAGCACTGTGAATTGTGTAAGACTGTTGAATCACAGACCTGTACCTCTGAAACAAATAAGACATTATATGTTTTAAAAAAGAAGAAGATAGTAGGAAGGGAAAAATGAAGGGGGGGAATTCAGAGCGGGAGACAAACCATGACAGACTATGGACTCTGAGAAACAAACTGAGGGTTCTAGAGGGGAGGGGCTGGGGGGATGGGTTAGCCTGGTGATGGGTATTAAAGAAGGCATGTACTGAATGGAGCACTTGGTGTTATATGCAAACAATGAATCATGGAACACTACATCAAAAACTAATGTAATGTATGGTAATTAACATAACATAATAAAATTTTTAAAAAATTTAAAAATAATAATGTTGAGAATAAAGTGTCTAGCAAAATCTTTAGCAAGCTGGCAGTCTCAGGAATCAGAAACACCTGTCGGTTTGGGCAATGGGAAACCTCCATTGGTTACACCTGGCAGCCAAGTAAGCAAGAGGCCTTCATTCTTCCTTCATAAACAGAGGGAAAACTTCTCGATTTTGATGTCTCTCCTGCCTTTCCATCTGTGGGAAAAAAAAAACAGAAGTGATTTAAATTTAGCAGGTTGGTTTTCCCAGCTGACGATATGCTTGGAAATGGTCACTGGAGCAGTATTCCTTGAAAGAGATCTTTCTACATGAATAGATCATGGAGCATGCTGCACATGTGTGAACTCTCTGCTCTTTAGAATGAAGGCAGCTCTGTCAGCCAAGGGAGGGAGACAAGGTGGCTACCAATCATAACATTTAAAACAGCAGGAAAAGAACCAAGGACTCAGAGGCAGAAGGGGAAACTTTCTTTTTGGCTATCAGACACGTATTGCTCTCACATAGCACGGGATCCCACAGGAAACTTGCCACCAACTCTGGGTACTGGTTGTGTGATGCTAACCATATTACCTTTAAATGAGAACCAAATTAGCGACAAAAAAAAACCAAGAGGATGGGAATGGCTTCAAGGAAAACCAAAGTTCTACATTTCAACTGGAAATGAGAGTTATCTGGGAGTGCAATGTCTAACTTCATCTCCCCTTGCCGCAAAATAAGGCAAGTTCCCTCCCCAAAACTGGCTGAGCCTACACACAAAGAATCCTTTGAGTTCCTTCAAACACCCTAGCCTTCCTGATGTCAACATTGTTCTGATGCCAAATTATAAGGGACCCTGTCGCACAACCTATATCAGAGTCACAGGGACACAGTCAGATTCCCCAGTTTAAATTAGAAAATATTGCTCTGAGTCCAGAAATGGACCCTCAAAAGATTGAGATTATTCCCTGCATATTCTCAAACCACAATGCTTTAAAACTGGAATTTTTTCAAAAGAAAAAATTTGGAAGAAATTCAGACACTTGGAAGCTAAAGACCATCCTGCTTAAGAATGTTTGGGTCAACCAGGAAATCAAAGAAGAACTGAAAGAATTCATGGAAATCAATGAGAATGAAAACACATTGGTCCTAAACCTATGGGATACTGCAAAGGTGGTCCTAAGGGGGAAATACATAGCCATCCAAATCTCACTCAAAAAAATAGAAAAATTCCAAATACACAAAATAACTTCACACCTTAAAGAACTGGAGAAAGAACAACAAATAAAGCCTAACCCATGCACGAGAAGATAAATAAGATTAGAGCAGACATCAATGAATTAGAAACCAGAAATACAGTAGAGCAGATCAATGAAACTAGAAGCTGGTTCTATGAAAGAATTAATAAGATTGATAAACCTTTGGGGGCGCCTGGGTGGCTCAGTTGGTTAAGCGACTGCCTTCAGCTCAGGTCATGATCCTGGAGTCCCGGGATCGAGTCCCACATCGGGCTCCCTGCTCAGCTCGGAGTCTGCTTCTCCCTCTGGCCCTCCTCCCTCTCATGCTCTCTCTCTCTCTCATTCTCTCTCTCGCAAATAAATAAAATCTTAAAAAAAAAAGATTGATAAACCTCTGGACAGACTTATCAAAAAGAAAAGAGAAAGGACTCAAATAAATTATATCATGAATGAAAGAGGAGAGATCACAACCGACACCAAAGAAATACAAACAATTATAAGAACATATTATGAGCAACTATATTCCAACAAATTAAACAATCCAGAAGAAATGGATGCTTTCCTAGAGACATATAAACTACTAAAACTGAACCAGGAGGGAAAAGAAAACCTGAAGAGACACATAAGCAGTAAGGAAATTAAATCAGTAATCAAAAATCTACCAACAAACAAGAGCACAGGGCAAGATGGCTTCCCAGGGGAATTCTACCAAATATTTAATGAAGAATTAATACCTAGTCTTCTGAAAATGTTCCAGAAATAGAAATGGAAGGAAAACTTCCAAACTCATTTATGAGGCCCTTGATCCCAAAACCAGATAAAGACACTATCAAGAAGGAGAACTTCAGGACAATATCCCTGATGAACATGGATGTCAAAATTCTCACCAAAATACTAGCCAATAGAATCCAACAGTACATTAAAAGGATTATTCACCACGACGAATGGGATGTATTCCTGGGCTGCAAGGTTGGTTCAACATTTGCAAAACAATTATTGTGATACAGTACATTAATAAAAGAAAGAACAAGAACGATAAGATCCTCTCAATAGATGCAGAAAAAGCATTTAACAACGTACAGCATCCTTTCTTGATTAAAATCATTCAGTGTAGGAATAGAGGGTACATACCTCAATATCATAATAGCCATCTATGAAAATCCCACAGCGAATATCATTCTCAATGGGGAAAAACTGAAAGATTTCCCCCTAAGGTCAGGAACACGGCAGGGATGTCCACCATCACCACCACTATTCAACATAATACTAGAAGTCCTAGCCTCCGCAATCAGACAACAAAAAGAAAGAAAAGGCATCTGAATCAGCAAAGAAGTGAAACTCACTTTTTGCAGATGATATGATACTTTCTGTGGATAACCCAAATACTCCACCCCAAAACTGTGAGAATTCATACAGGAATTCGGTAAAGTGGAAAGATATAAAATCACTGTACAGAAATCAGTTGCATTTCTGTACACCAACAACAAGACAGAAGAAAAGAGAAATTAAGGAGTTGATCCCATTTACAATTGCACCCAAAACCATAAGATACCTAGGAATAAATCTAACCAAAGAGGCAAAGAATCTGTACTCAGAAAACTATAGAATACTCATGAAAGAAATTGAGGAAGACACAAAGAAATGGAAAAACGTTCCATGTTCATGGATTGGAAGAACGAATGTGAAAATGTCTATGCTACCTAGAGCAATCTACACATTTAATGCAATCCCTATGAAAATACCATCAACTTTTTTCAAAGAAATGGAGCAAATAATCCTAAAATTTGTATGGAAGCAGAAAGGACCCCAAATAGCCAGAGGAATGTCGAAAAAGAAAAGCAAAGCTGGTGGCATCACAATTCCGGACTTAAAGCGCTATTACAAAGCAGTAATCATCAAGATAGTATGGTACTATCAGACACATAGATCAATGGAACAAAATAGAGAGCCCGGAAATGGACCCTCAACTCTCTGGTCAACTCATTTTCGACAAAGCAGGAACGAATGTCCAATGGAAAAAAAGTCTCGTCAACAAAAGGTGTTGGGAAAATTAGCCACATGGAGAAGAATGATACTGGACCATTTCCTTAAAGAACACACCAGGGCGCCTGGGTGGCTCAGTCGTTAAGCGTCTGCCTTCGGCTCAGGTCATGATCCCAGGGTCTTGGGATCGAGTCCCACATCAGGCTCCCTGCTCGGCGGGAAGCCTGCTTCTCCCTCTCCCACTCCCCCTGCTTGTGTTCCTGCTCTCGCTATCTCTCACTCTGTCAAATAAGTAAATAAAATCTTAAAAAAAAAAAAAAAGAAAAGAACACACCAAAACAGACTCAAAATGGATGAAAGACCTAAGTATGAAACAGCAATCCATCAAAATCCTGGAGCAGAACACAGGCAACAACCTCTTCAACCTCAGCCATAGCAATTTCTTCCTAGACACATCGCCAAAGACAAAGGAAGCAAGGACATAAATGAACTATTGGGACTTCAAGATAAAAAACTTTTGCACAGCAAAGGAAACAGTCAACAAACCCAAAAGAAAACTGACAGAATGGGAGATATTTGCAAATGACACTAGAGATAAAGGGCTGGTATCCAAAATTTATGAAGAACTTATCAAACTCAACACCCAAGGAACAAATAATCCAATCAAAAAATGGGCAGAAGATATGAACAGATATTTCTGCAAAGGAGACATCCAAATGGCCAACAGACACCTGAAAACGTGCTCCATATCACTTGGCATCAGGGAAATACAAATCAAAACCACAATGAGATACCACCTCACACCAGTCAGAACAGCTAAAATGAACAAGTCAGGAAATGACAGATGTTGGCAAGGATGTGGAGAAAGGGGAACCCTCTCACACTGTTGGTGGGAGTGCAAGCTGGTGCAGCCACTCTGGAAAACAATATGGAGGTTCCTCAAAAACTTGAAAATAAAGCTACCCTATGACCCAGCAATTGCACTACTGGGGATTTACCCCATAGATACAAATGTAGTGATCCAAAGGGGCACGTGCACCCCAGTGTTTATTGCAGCAATGTCCACAATAGCCAAACTGTGGAAAGAGCCAAGATGTCCATCAACAGATGAATGGATAATGAAGATGTGATACACACACACACACACACACACACACACACACACACACACACAATGGAATATTATGCAGCCATCAAAAAATGAAATCTTGAAATTTGCAATGACGTGGATGGAACTAGAGGGTATTATGCTAAGTGAAATAAGTCAATCAGAGAAAACATGTATCATATGATCTCACTGATATGAGGAATTTGAGAAACAAGACAGAGGATCATAGGGGAAGGGAGGGGAAAATGAAACAAGATGAAACTAGAGAGGGAGACAAACCATAAAAGACTCTTAATCTAAGGAAACAAACTGAAGGTTGCTGGAATCGAGGGGGTTGGGAGGGATGGGGTGGCTGGGTGATAGACACCGGGGAGGGTATATGCTATGTCACTGTGAATTGTGTAAGGCTGATGAATCACAGACCTGTACCCCTGAAACAAATAACACATTATATGTCAATAAAAAAATTACCACAAACCTTCTTAAATGAATAGGGGAGGTTTGAAATTGGTAAAAAGGATAGGTAGACTTTTTCTGTTCTTGTATACTCTCAGTGTGTAAGACAAACTTTAAACAAAATTCTCAAAGATTTGGTTTGCAACCTGAAGGGCTGAACCAACCATCCAAATACATTATTTTCAATTTGCTTGTTTATATCAGGAAGATTTTCAACTAAGTTGGAAATCAAAAAATTCCTATGTACTGGGGCCCCTTGGTGGCTCAGATGGTTTAAGCGTCTGCCTTCGGCTCAGGTCATGGTCCCAGAGTCCTGGGATCGAGCCCCGCATCAGGCTCCCTGCTAGGCAGGGAGCCTGCTTCTCCCTCTGCCTCTGCCTCTCTCTCTCTCTCTCTCTCTCTCTCTCTGACTCTCATGAATAAATAAATAAAACATTTAAAAACAATCCTTTGTACTAGATTTAAAACTGTTTTTGGAACGCTTTTCTTTTCCTCTGGGTACATAGTTTCATTTTAGCTTAGGGAGCAGCCCTAAAAAAAATGTTTATATCAGGCTCTATCAGTTTCCAGTTTGACAAACTTTTCACTGTAGAACTAATTTTTTAAAAAGTTCTTTTCAATCACTCTGTAATTTCTCAGCTGGGACAAACAGTAAATATTCCTGGCAGTAGTAAACAACCCAACGACACACAAAAAAATCCCCAAATAAGATTCAAAAGATAAATTTTGCCTTTCTCTCTCAATTGAATACTACAGAGAGAGATTTGGGAGAGCTGACTCTGGCAAGAATCTTCACCCTTCACTGATTCCTGCAGTTTCTCAGGATCTTATCTGAAGGTTTCAGGGAAAGTGTGGTCTGAAGTATTGGGTGTATCCCTGGTATCTACCAGAATTTGGCAAGGTTTTCCATTAATTTTACTTTTAGAATCCCATTGGCTATTTAAGGGAATAACTAGTAGCAGTTTCTTGGAAAATCCCTAGGAGTTATGTCAACACTGGAAGGAACCGATGTGGGGGCCCTCTTTTGATGGTAGATATAGGGGACTTCAAGTTGTGTGGAAGGATTTGACAAAACATTTCAGGCCATCTCTTTTCCAGTGTCCCAACTGATTGCAAATTATTTCTGGTCCAGTGTTTTGATGATGGACCTCTAAGAGACTGCAATGGAGGAGGCCCAGGTGTTATCTTAGGTTTTTGGCCTTGGAGCTGTTACAGTTGTAAGGCCAGTAAATTCGATGGCTTTTTTTTACAATCTTGTATTGTCTTCATATAAAGATTGGTAGACTGTGAGTACTCAGGTAAAGGAGGATAGAGGGATGTAGTAAGAGTTACATCAGTCTTACAGTCTTGTTTTAAATGCTTCTTATGTCTTTAATTTTTATATGTGAAGCTTTTTTATTTTTAAAGATCTTATTTATTTATTTGTCAGAGAGAGAGAGAGACAGAGAGAGAGCACAAGGAGGTGGAGAGGTAGGCAGAAGGAGAAGCAGGTTCCCCACTGAGCAAGGAGCCTCTCATGGGACTCAATCCCAGGACCCCAGGATAATGACCTAAGCCAAAGGCAGACGCCTAACAGACTGAGCCACCCAGGCGTCCCTATGTGAACATTTTATAATGAAACTTTCAAAGAAAGTATTTTAAAATCTTGAAGCTTTTAGGAGGCTTCTGAATATGAATAAAATAGGTATCCCATTCTGTTTGCTGATTTGGAAAACCTTTTTCTCAAGTGCATTTCTTGAATAAATTATCTTGTTTAATTGAAATATTCCCCATAATGGCCATTTTATTTATTTATTTATTATTTTTTAGAAATTAACCAAACCCAAATATTGACTTCTATTTTTTTCTGTGTAGAATGCAACTTTCTTTCTTTTTTTAATTTAAGTTCAATTAGCCAACATATAGTACATCATTAGTTTTTGATGTAGTGTTCAGTGATTCATTAGTTGTGTATAACACCCAGTGCTCATCACATCATGTGACCTCTTTAATGCCCATCACCCAGTTACCCCATCCCCCCATCCACTTCCCTTTCCACAACCCTCAGTTTATTTCCTGGTGTCAAGAGTCTCTCATGGTTAGTCTCCCTCCCTGATTTCTTCCCATTCAGTTTTCCTTCCTTTCCCCTGTGATCCTCTGCACTGTTTCTCATTATCCACATATAAGTGAAACCATATGATAATTTTCTTTCTCTGATTGACTTATTTCATTTAGCATAATCCCCTCCAGTTCCATCCATGTCAATGTAAATGGTAGGTATTCATCCCTTCTGATGGCTGAGTAATGCCTTAGTAAGATTTTGCCCTTTTTCTAAGAATCTATGGTTTCCAGGACCAGAGTTTTTATACATTAAATAAGTAGGTGTGCTGGAAGGTGGCATGTTCAATATTTGAAACTTTAGAGCTCTGTTTCTTAGCTAAGCTTTGTGTCTCTCAGAGACAAATTAATACCTATGAGGGATATGCCACTGAATTGGGGATTTTGTGTTGTTTTAGTGTACCTCATTGTATGGAAATGTTCATGAAGTTGGTAGGTAATCTAGTGTTGATCTAACCTGTTCTGTGACCAACTTATCCTATCACAGGGGTCCTAAGATTTAGATGGTGAGCACTCTAACAGTTTTTAAATACTGGATCTATGTCCACCAATTTTGCAGCTTTGGCTTCCAAGATTCCCATTAAGAATATATCTATTATTTATTTCATGTGGAGTTATTTTTAGAAAATGTATTGTAAACCTTAAGGGGTGATTGTGGAAGCAGCTGAAATATCAGCATCATTCCTATTCTCAGGCTATTGAATGCAATAGCCTGGTACAAACAGGATTGTATGATGTCCTGGGGCAGGGCATAGTTTAAGGACTATGAAAGAATGTAACCCTCAGTCCCCCTTCCTGCACCTGGAGATTGCTAGCACAAACACCCCATTCCTCCCTTATCCCATGACTGCCTCCCTGCATGCTGGTGAGTAGAGGAGGGTGCAGGCCTGCTTTTCAGCTTCAAGATAATTGTCATCTCTTTGTACTCTTTTCCCATGCTTAGATACATCTGTCCTTGCCTTTCTGATAAAAAAAAAAAAAACCAAAATAAAAGATATGTGCAGAATTCAGCTTCTGCTGCTCTGTCTTGCAGAGGCAGTCCTGCACGTCCACTCAGATTGGTGTCTGAGAACTTTATTTCAGTGCGAGATGACATTTCACAAGATGACTTATTTTCTTAGTGGCAGACACCCTACAGACTATTAGTATGCTCTATAGATGTCCTATAAAGTTGGCTCTTAATGGCTCTGACTTATGTCCACTTAAATTTTGATGTCATTGTTGAAAACAGAATTTTTTATCTTATTTCTCCAAATCCCCAGTCAGTTTACATTGTGAACGTACTTCAAGGCTTTTTTGAGTCACTAAATGTTTGCCATCTTGCTGTATTTAAATGAAAGGTACCCAATATTTTCTCTTTTTGAAATAATCCTCTCTAATTCAACATGACATAATGTTTCTAGCTGGTTGTGCACAGTTCCTGAGAACTGTTAGGACCTCTCAAATGTGCTTACTTTGTAGTTGAGGTCAGCCACAAACCCAAATGTTGTGGCCCACTAAGCTTCTCTATGAAAAATTTAGTCTGTCACACCCCCATTTTCCACCTAGAAGGATTAGGATAAACAAGCTCAAACACCTCAGAACACAATATAAACAGAACTTGATATGAGAGAAGTTTATCAGAGATCCTAGATTGTGGCTATAGATTCAGGGAACCAAAAAAAGCTCTGTGGGCACCTTCACTTGCATCTTATCTCTGGAATCTTCAATACTGTCTTTGGATCCCATCCTCATTGCCAAAACTGTCACATGACACAAATAAAGCAATTTAATAATGAGTTTATGTCCTTTATTCAAAGAAAAACAATCTGTGGATTAGGAAAATATCGTGCCTCACAAGCAATGGAGCACTATCTCTGAGGGATTTGGAGGAAGAACTAGTTTTATGTAGTGTTAGAGCAATGTGAAGACAAGGCATGATTGTAGATTATGATTATGAGTACAGAGGCCAGAATTGGCTTGGCATTTGGGGATTGGCTAACTGGATATACAGCATTTCTAGTGAAGCAGAGCATTTATAGGAATACAAAAGTTTTGGTTTACAGATTTGGTACCCCAGGCAAGAGTGACTCTATCCTGAACATAAAAGTTTATTTCAACAAAACAGTTCTATTTAAAAGTAATCCAAATTTATTGGTGAATGGAGGTTTTTATAAAAACAATTGCAATTGAGAAGATGTTATATTATTTAATATATTTTTAATATATACTTCACTCTCCTTGAAGTGAGAGCTTTGAAGATTTAGTTACATCATGATTTAAAAGTAAGAAGTCGAAAATGAAAATGAAACTCCCAGGAAATGATCTTTTACAGAAACTAAGAAAATACCTAGCTGAGAAAAGAGACATTTTCTGCCTTTTAAAAAGTACTCCTTACAAACATTAAGCTATTACATTGAAAAGCATTTGTATTAACCAGGTATCATCCTCAATAATTTACAGTCTCTAATACTCTAAGATACATTTAATTGCTTAAATGCTTAAACATGGTCTGACTTAATGTACTCCATACACTATTTGTAATAGTTATTTTTGAAAGTGTTAAGCATAATCATAATGAACTTTCTCCATTCTACACAGCATATAGTGTTTGCTGTCTAACAAAACTATTGATCTGGCTGAACATCATAAAATGAAAGATATCATAGGAAAAGACAAAAGAGATATTCCAGTAAATGTTGAAATTATGTACATCAACTTGATTTTTTTGAACTTCATAGGCTTACAAGATAAAAGGTATGTTAGCATTAATTTAATTCACACTATCACCTTTGACTTCTTCCTCTTGATGACCAAGAGCTTACTCTTTGGCTAGGTAGGCTACTTCCATGTTGAATACCTCTAGGTGTTAGGAAGTTCTTTCTTGATTTGAAAAACAACCTGGATGCAGAGGTTAATAGAGAATAAAGGGGTAAATCTAAATAACAACAGCAGCTACAAATTGCTGAAAAAATTTTATATGTTTGGCCCTTTGCTCTCTTTGTACATATATTTGCTCATTTAATGGTCACAATAACCTGTGAGATTTTATTACACTCCTTTTTTAAGACAAGGAAATTGAGGTTTAGAGAAGTTAAATAACTTGCCAAAAATCACCTAATTATTATGTGCCAGGACTAAAGTTCATAAAAGAATTATAAGGCTAAATAAAACTTCAAAGGATATCCAATATCACTCTTCACTCCTCCTAATGAAGCTGCCTCAAGCCCTCTGACCAACCTCGTAGTCTTTAAACTGTCGCAAACACCCATGTGTTTGATTAATCGTTCTTTGTATATCTATAGATCACACATTCTTTTCTAGAAGTAACAGAGCACATTTGCACATCGTGAAACACAAACCAGATCCCCTTGCACAACCATCAGGCACTAAGGAACCAGATCCCCTTGCACAACCCCTGAGCACTGAGATAACATCTGTAGCTCCCACTATTGAGTCTGCACAAAATCCAGAAATTTTACAGACCAAAGTTCTCCCTTTACTGATTAACTACCCTAAACTCCTTTAAAAAAAACCCTGGGCCAAACAGAAACCTCACAGTTGGCCATTGAACAGAGTCCAACCTTCTCCCTAGGTGGCCAGGCTTCTGAATCCAACTCAAATTCCTTTCAAATCAAAACCCTTCTTTTTTTTCATTTCAAGATTTTATTTAAATTCTAGTTAGTTGACATACAGTTTTTTAAAAATATTCATTTCAGGAGTAGAATTTAGTGATTCATCCCTTACGTACAACACCCAGGGCTCATCACAACAAGTGATCTCCTTAATACTCATCACCTATTTAGCACATAGCCCACCCACCTCCTTCCATCAACACTCAGTTTGTTCTCTATATTTGTCTTTTTGGTTTGCCTCCTTTTTCTCCACCTTCCACTATGTTCATCTGTTTTGTTTCTTAAATTCCTCATATGAGTAAAATAATATGGTATTTGTCTTTCTCTGACTTATTTCACTCAGCACAATACACACAATACACTCTATCTGGGCTGAAGGGTTGGTTCAATATTTGTAAATCAATCAATGTGATATACCACATCAATAAAAGAAAAGGATAAGAACCATAAGATCCTCTCATTAGATGCAGAAAGGGCATTTGACAAAATACAGCATCCTTTCTTGATAAAAATCCTCAACAAAGTAGGGATAGAGGGAACTTATCTCAGCATCATAAAGGCCATATAAAAAAGACCCAAAACTGATATTACCCTCGATGGAGAAAAACAGAGCTTTTTCTCTACAGTCAGGAACAAGACAGGGATGTCAACTCTCAACATTGTTTTTAACATAGTCCTGGAAGTCTTAGCCTCAGCAGTCAGAAAACAAAAAGAAATAAAAGGCATCTAAATCAGTAAGGAAGAAGTCAATCTTTCACTTTTCACAGATGACATGGTACTCTGTAGAAAACCCAAAAGACTCCACCAAAAAATTGCTAGAACTGATACAGCAAAATCTCAGGATATAAAATCAATGTACAGAAATCTGTTGCATTTCTATGCACCAATAATGAAGCAGCAGAAAAAGAAATCAAAGAATTGATCTTATTTATAATTGAACCAAAACCATAAGATGCCTAGGAATAAACATACCCAGAGAGGTAAAAGATTTGTTGTCTTAAATCTATAGAACACATATGAAAGAAGTTGAAAATGACAAAAAGAAATGGAAAACTATGCTCTTGACTATAGGCCTTTCAAGTGACTGGCAGCCAAATATAGGAATCTATAACACGAAACATTAACCCTATCTTTCCAAAATAAGAAGGACCTGATTGACCCTGTCATTGTCCATCCTGTTTTTATTTTCATATTCCATTCCAAAATTTTAAAATTCTTAGGAGCTTTTTCATAATTATACTACTACATATCCTTTTGTTTTGTCCTCAGTTTTTCTCAGATGAGAAGTAGTAGACACTACCTAATATTCAATTAATTTCAACTAATATTTCCTCATGAATTTGAAAATCCTGCAGATTAATTTTCCCAATACTCATAGCTTTTCCTCATAGGTTTTGTTTTATATGCTTTTAATAATTTCTGTTGCTTCCTTCTGAATTTTAAAAACAATAAGAAATACTAAATGACATAAAACATTAGAAACAGATGGCTGGTTGGAAATAAACTACAACAGAGCAGAGAACATGTAATATATGAATAATGCTCTTAATTAAAAAAGAAAAACTAAAATACATATGCGCACCAAAAACAAAAAAGAAAAACTAAAAAAAGTGGCTGCCTCTGGAACTTATGTATTAGCAGTGATAGTTAAAACCTATAGAAAGTGTTTGGAGTGATATATGACAATACCTGTAAATTTTAAATGCATTTTAGTCAGCATTTCCATTTATAAGAATTCAGCCTACAAGAAATACAAATGGAAGCAAAGACAAATTTATGGTAATATTTACCACATCATGGTTGTTCAAAACAAAATAAGGGAGGAAAATCTAATGCCATCAACTAGAACAACAAAAAATGGCCCGTAGAAAGCTATCATGCCAGCCCTTTATCTGTAGTGTCATTTGCAAGTATCTTCTCCATTCTCTGGGTTGCCTCTTTGTTTTGTTGACTGTTTCCTTTGCTGTGCAGAAGTTTTATCTTGATGAAGTCCCAAAAGTTCATTTTGGCTTTGTTTCACTATCCTTTGGAGATTTATCTTGAAAGAAGTTGCTATGGCTGATGTCAAAGAAGTTATTGCCTATGTTCTACTCTAGGATTTTGACGGATTCGTCTCACATTGAGGTCTTTCATCCATTTTGAGTTTATCTTTGTGTATGGTGTTAGGGAAAGATTGAGTTTCATTCTTCTGTTTATAGCTGTCCAAATTTCCCAACACCATTTACTGAAGGGACTGTCTTTTCCATTGCATATTTTTTCCTGCTTTGTCGAAGATTATTTGACCATAGAGTTGAGGGTCCATATCTGGGCTCTCTATTCTGTTCCATTGGTCTATATGTCTGTTTTTGTGCCAGTACCATGCTGTCTTGGTGATCACAGCTTTGTAATATAGCTTGAAATCGGGCAACATGATGCCCCCAGCTTTGTTTTTCTTTTTCAACATTTCCTTGGCGATTCGGGGTCTTTTCTGATTCCATACAAATTTTAGGATTGTTTGTTCCAGCACTTTGAAAAATGTCATTGGAATTTTGATCAGAATGGCATTGAAGGTATAGATTGCTCTGGGTAGCATAGACATTTTAACAATGTTTATTCTTCCGATCCATGAGCATAGAATGTTTTTCCATCTTTTTGTGTCTTCAGTTTCTTTCATGAGTGTTCTGTAGTTCCTAGAGTATAGATAATTTCCCTCTTTGGTTAGGTTTATTAGGAGGTATCTTATAGTTTTTGGTGCTATTGTAAATGGAATCGTTTCTCTAATTTCTCTTTCTACAGTTGCATTGTTAGGGTATAAGAAAGCAACTGATTTCTGTGTATTGATTTTGTAGCCTGCCACATTACTGAATTGCTGTATGAGTTCTAGTAACTTGGGGGTGGAGTCTTTTGGGGTTGCGACATAAACTATGTCATCTGCAAAGAGAGAGAGTTTGACTTCTTTGCCAATTTGAATACCTTTTATTTCTTTGTTTTGTCTGATTGCTGTTGCTAGGACTTCTAGTACTATGCTGAACAATAGTGGTGAGAGTGGGCATCCTTGACGTGTTCCTGATCTTAAGGGAAAGGCTCTCAGCTTTTCCCCATTGAGGATGATAGTCGGTGTGGGTTTTTCATAGATGGATTTTATGAACTTGAGGAATGTTCCCTCTATCCCTATACTCTGAAGAGTTTTAATCAGGAAAGGATGTTGTATTTTGTCAAATGCTTTTTCTGCATCAACTGAGAGGACCATATGGTTCTTCTCCCTCCTCTTATTAATGTGTTCTGTCACATTGATTGATTTGTCATTTTTGAACTGCGAATGCATCACTGGGATAAATCCCACTTGGTCCTGGTGGATGATCCTTTTAATATACTGTTGGATCCTATTAGTTATGATTTTGTTGAGAAATTTGGCATCCATATTCATCAGGGATATTGGTCTGAAATCTCTTTCTTTCCATTCAGTTTTCCCTCCCTTCCCCTATTGTTCTCTGCACTATTCCTTATGTTCCACATAAGAGTGAAACCATATAATTGTCTTTCTCTGCTTGACTTATTTCACCTAGCATAATCCCCTCCAGTTGGTTCCAGGCTGATGAAAATGGTAGGTATTCATCCTTTCTGATGGCTGAATAATATTCCATTGTATAAATGAACCATATTTTCTTTATCTATATATCTGTTGAAGGACATCTCAGCTCCTTCCAGAGTTTGGCTATTGTGGACACTGCTTCTATGAAAATTGGGGTTCATGTGCCTTTCTTTTCACTACAACTTTATCTTTGAGGTAAATACCTAGTAGTGCAATTTCTGGGTCATGGGTGGCCTTATCTTTAATTTCTTGAGGAGCCTACATACAGTTTCCCAGAGTGGTTGTACCAGCTTGCATTCTCACCAACAGTGCAAGAGGGTTCCCCTTTCTCCACGTCCTCACCAACATTTGCTGTTCCCTGTCTTGTTAATTCTGGCCATTCTAACTGGTGTAATGTGGTATCTCATTGTGGTTTTGACTTGAATTTCCCTGATGGCAAGTGATGTGGACCATTTTTTCAGGCGTCTGTTGGTCATTTATATGTATGTCTTCTTTGGAGAAGTGTCTGTTCATGTCATCTGCCCAATTCCTGACTGGATTATTTGTTTTTGGGTGTTGAGTTTGAGAAGTTCTTTACAGGTCTTGTATACAAGCCCTTTATATGTAATGCCATTTGCAAATATCTTCTCCCATTCCATATGTTGCCTTTTAGTTTTGTTGATTGTATCATTTACTGTGCAGAAGCTTTTTATTTTCATGATGTCCCATAGTTCATTTTTGCTTTTGTTTCCCTTGCCCTTAGAGACGTCTTTTTCTTTTTTTTTTAAAGGTTTTATTTATTTATTTGACAGAGAGAGATAGCGAGAGCAGGAACACAAGCAGGGGGGAGTGGGAAAGGGAGAAGCAGACCTTCTGTGGAGTGGGGAGCCTGATGCGGGGCTTGATCCCAGGACACTGGGATCATGACCTGAGCCAAAGGCAGACGCTTAATGACTGAGCCACCCAGGCGCCCCTAGAGACGTCTTTTTAAAGAAGTCACTGTGGCTAATGTCAAAGAGGTTACTACTTATATTCTGCTCTCGGATTTTGAGGGATTACTGTCTCACATTGAGGTCTTTCATCCATTTTGAGTTTTCCTTGTATATGGTATAAGAGAATGGTGCAATTTCATTCCTCTTCATGTGGCTGTCCAATTTTCCCAGCACCATTTATTGAAGAGAATTTTTTTTTTCCATTGCATATTTTTTCTTCCTTTGTCGAAGATTATTTGACCATAGAGTTGAGGGTCCATATGTGGTCTCTCTATTCTGTTCCATTGGTCTATATGTCTGTCTTTGTGCCAGTACCATGCTGTCTTGTTGATCACTGCTTTGTAATATAGCTTGAAATCAGGCAAAGTGATGCCCCCAGCTTTGTTTTTCTTTTCAACATTCCCCTGGCGATTCGGGGTCTTTTCTGGTTCCACACAAATTTTAGGATTGTTTTTTCCAGCTCTGTGAAAAATGTCAATGGTATTTTGATTGGGATTGCACGGAATGTGTAGATTTCTCTGGGTAGCATAGATATTTAATCAGTATTTATTCTTCCAATCCATGAGCATGGAACGTTTTTCCATTCTTTTGTGTCTTCCTCAATTTCTTTCATAAGTGTTCTGCAGTTTCTAGAGTACAGATCTTTTATCTCTTTCGTTAGGTTTATTCCTAGGTATCTCATGTTTTTTGGAGCTATTGTCAATGGAATTAATTCCTTAATATCCCTTTCTTCAGTTACACTTTTAGTGTATAGGGATGCAAATGACTTCTGTGCATTGAATTTTTATCCTGCCACATTACTGAATTGCTGTATGAGTTCTCATAACTTGAGGGTGGAATCTTTTGGGCTTCTGCATAAAATATCACAACATCTGCAAAGGAGAGAACTTGTCTTCTTTTTTACTGGTTTGAATGCCTTTTATTTCTTTTTGTTGTCTGATTGCTGTGGCTAGGACTTCTAGTACTATGTTGAACAATAGTGGTGAGAGTGGGCATCGTTTTCGTGTTCCTGACCTTAAGGGAAAAGCTCTCAGTTTTTCCCCATTAAGAATGATATTCACTGTGGGTATTTCATAGATGGTTTTTTTAATATTGAATTAAGTTCCCTGCATCCCTGTACTTTGAAGTGTTTTAATCAGGAATGTGTGTTGTATTTTGTCAAATACTTTCTCTGCATCGATTGAGAGGGTCATATTGTTCTTGCCTTTCTTTTATTGATGAGCTCTATCACATTGATTGATCTGTGAATGTTGAACTACTTTTGCATTCCAGGAATAAATCCTACCTGGTTGTGGTGAATAATCCTTTTAATGTATTGTTGGTTCTTATTGGCTAGAATGTTGTGTATTTTGGCATCCATGTACATAGGGATATTGTTACGTATTTCTCCCTTTTGATGGGGTCTTTGTCTGGTTTGGGGATCTGGGTAATCCTTGCCATATAGAACGAGTTTAGAAGTTTTCCTTCTTTTTCTATTTTTTGAAACAGCTTCACTAGAATATGTATTATTTTTTCCTTAAATGTTTGGTAGAGTTCCCCTGGGAAGCCATCTGGTCCTGGAATCTTGTTTTTTGTGGGAGTTTGGATTCTGCTTCAATTTCTTTTTTTTTTTTTTTAAGATTTTATTTATTTATTTGAGAGAGAGAGTGAGAGAGAGAGAGAGCATGAGGGGGGGAGGGTCAGAGGGAGAAGCAGACTCCTCGCCGAGCAAGGAGCCCGATGTGGGACTCGATCCCGGGACTCCAGGATCATGACCTGAGCCGAAGGCAGTCGCTCAACCAATTGAGCCACCCAGGCACCCTCTGCTTCAATTTCATTGCTGACTCTTTGTTCAAATTATTTTTTCCTGTTTCAGGCTTGGTAGTTTGTAAGTTTCCAGGAATGCATCAGTTTCTTTAAGAGTGCTTAAATTTTTGGCATATAGTTCCTGGTAATAATTTCTAATAATTGTTTCTATTTCTTTGGTGTTTGTCGTGATCTTTCCCCTTCATTCATGATTTTATTAATTTGCCTCTGTCCTTTTTTCTGATAAGTCTGGCCAGTGTTTTATTGATCTTATTAATTTTTTCAAAAACCACCTTCTAGTTTCCTTGGTCTGTTTGATTGTTTGTCTGGTTTCTATTCCATTGGTCTCTGCTCTAATCATTATCATTTCTCTTCTCCTGCTTGGTTTAGGCCTTATTTGCTGTTCTTTCTCCAGTTCCTTTAGGTGTAATGTTAGCTGGTGCATTTGGGATTTTTCTAATTTTATGAGAGAGGCTTGGATGGCTATGTATTTCATTCTTAAGACTGCCTTTGTAATATCCCATAGGTTTTGAACAAATTTGTTTTCATTCTCATCAGTTTCCATGAATTGTTTAAGTTCTTCTTTAATTTCCTTGTTGACCCAATAATTCTTTACCAAAATGTACTTAAATTCCAAGTGCTTGAGTTCTGTCCAAATTTCTTCTTGTGGGTGAGTTCCAGTTGCACACCATTGTGGTCTGAAAATATGCAAGGCATAATCTCAATCCTTTGGTATTGGTTGAGACCTGAATTGTGACCCAGTCTGTGGTCTATTGTGGAGAAATTTCCATGTGCTTTTGAGAAGAATGTATATTCTGTTGTTTTAGGATGGAATGTTCTGTATATATCTATGAAGTCCATCTGTTCCAATGTCTCATTCACAGATCTTGTTTCTTTTTTGATCTTCTGCTTAGATGATCTGTCCATTGCTGTGAGCGGAGTATTGAGGTCTTCTACAATTAATATATTACTATCCATATATTTCTTTATTTTGTTTATTAATTGGTTGATGTAACTGGTTGCTCCCATGTTGGAGGCATGGATATTTACAATTTTTGGTCGTTATCTTTCCAGCCTTTCTCAATGACAGTCTTGTGGTGTAAAGTATTCTTGGCTGCATGTTCTTTTCATTTAGTACCCTAAATATGTCCTGTCAGCCCTTTCTGGCTTACCAGGTCTCTGTGGAGAGGTCTGATGTTATTCTGATGTTCCTCCCTTTGTATGTAAGAAATCTCTTCCCCTTAGCTGCTCTCAGGATATCTTCATTGACTCTACAATTTTCAAGCTTCATTATTACATATCGGGGTGTTGATCTATTTTTATTGATTTTGGAACGGGTCCTCTTTGCTTCTTGAAATCGAATGCTTTTTCCCTTCTCCAGATTAGAGAAATTCTCAGCTATTATTTGCTCAAATATACCTTCTAGTCTCTCTCTCTCCCTACCCCCTCAGGGATCCCAATAATTCTCACATTGGATTGTTTCATGGCATCATTGATCTTTCTAAATCTAATCTCATGTGCTATTAGCTGCCTATCCCTATCTACTTCAGCTTCTTTCCTCTCTATCTGCTTAAATTCTAGGTCACTAATTCTTTCTTCTGCCTCATTTACCCTGGCTGTTATAGTATCCAGTTTAAACTGCATCTCATTCAGAGATCTTGCCATTTGCAACGACATGGATGGAACTGGAGGGTGTTATGCTGAGCGAAATAAGTCAATCAAAGACTTGTATCATATGACCTCACTGATATGAGGAATTCTTAATCTCAGGAAACAAACTGAGGGTTGCTGGAGTGGGGTTTGGGGTGGGAGGGATGGGATGGCTGGGTGATAGACACTGGGGAGGGTATGTGCTATGGTGAGTGCTGTGAATTGTGCAAGACTGTTGAATCACAGATCTGTACCTCTGAAACAAATAATACATTATATGTTAAGAAAAAAAAAAAGAAAATAGCAGGAGGGGAAGAATGAAGCGGGGGAAATCGGAGGGGGAGACGAACCATGAGAGATGATGGACTCTGAAAAACAAACTGAGGGTTCTAGAGGGGAGGGGGTTGGGAGAATGGGTTAGCCTGGTGATGGGTATTGGGGGGGCACGTTCTGGATGGAGCACTGGGTGTTGTGCACAAACAATGAATCATGGAACACTACATCAGAAACTAATGATGTAATGTATGGTGATTAACATAACAATAAAAAATTAAAAAAATAAATAAACTGCATCTCATTCATAGCATTTTTAAGTTCATCCCGATTACATAGTCACTAATGCTTTTTTCAAGCCTAGCTATTGACTTCATGATTGCTGTCCTGAAGTCTGTCTCTGACATCATGCTAATATCCATATCCATTAGTTCTGTGACAGAAGACATTGTCTGTTTCTTTCCTTTATTGTGAATTCCTCCTCTTATTCATTCTGTCGATGGATGGTTGAACAAATGTACAGAATCCAAACTATCAACCTCAACCCAAACTAGGGGCACCCTAGAAATATCTGGAGTGGTCAGGTGCCACCACCGAAAAAAAAAATTAATCACAAGAATAAAATTTAAAAATTGAAAAAAATTAAAAAAATTATATATAGAGAAAGAGGATTGAAATTTTAAAAATGCGGGGCGGGAAAGCGGGGCTGTAATCTCAGTGAGGACAACATAGGGTGTTTCAATTGTTCCTGGTTATATGTTCTGTGTGTTAGAGGACACTATATCCCAAAATTACTAGGAAAGTAAAATTTTTATATATAAAAAGGTAATACTGAGTAGAGTGAAAAATGTGCTAAAATAAAGCGTATATCATAAAAAATATAGGCGTGTTAAAATACAAGTTAAAAAGCGCCTATGAAAAAAAGAGTTGGTATAATAGATGTCTAGTTGAAAAGAGGAGAAGGTATAAAGAAGAATACAGCAGGAGAAAACGGCATGAGAAAGGGGAAAAAAACCAAAAAGAAAGAAAGAAAAGGAAAGGAAAATTCTATCTGAAAAATAAAAAGTCGTGAGGCCCCACCTGGAGCTCATTATACATTTTTCCCCCTGTGTTGGGATTTTACGGTCTTATAGGATCCGAAGGATTGTCATCCATCTGTTCTTCCAGCCTGTCTTCTAGGGGAGGGCTCTGCCTCTCTCTTTCTCAAGTAATCCTATTTGTGCAGAGATGCCCCACCTTCTGTGTGGGGGATGGGCTCCGTGGAAACTGGACTTCTAACTGTTTTTTGTACCCTGGGGCCTTTCTGTGCCTCTTCAGGGGATCAGATCAAAAATGGCTACAGCCTAACCTCTTGCCCAGAGCAAAAAATTCGCAGTCTGCCCTCTTTAATAAACTTTGCAAGACAGTCTCCACTTCTGCTTGCTCTGCTGAAAACAGCAGCTTCCCATGTTGTGCACCCACAGCTATTCTCGGAAGTGTTTTTAGGGGCCCAGGATTATTTCTGCCCTTTGTGCTTTTAAAACCGTGTGACTGTGGGCTCCCATGCATGCGCCCAAGACACCAGAATCAGATCCGGTTCAGCCCTAAAGCCCTTTCCCCGCCACTACTGCTCTGTAAGTTTTTGCCCTGTCGTGGGCGCTCTTTCCAGGTTTTTTCAAGCTGTTCAAGGAGAGTGGTTATCGACCCACTTTGTTCGTGGTTTCTGGGGTCCTAGTTGAGATTCCCTTCCTGGGCTCGCTGACTATAACTTGCTTCCTGGCTCCAGTGCTCAGGCCCTCTACCATGTCAGGAAACTCCTTTTGCTCTGTGGTCTTTGGTATCCTGAAACCACAATTCCCTACTTAGAATTCTGCCTTTTCATTACCAAATCCCCCTTCAGGGAGGGGAGTCTCTTACTAGAACAGATTTCTAAGGGTTCTGATTTTGCACTTTGGTGTTATATCATGTTCCATGTGCCAGCGTATGGCGGCTCCCTCCCCCTCTGTTTATCTTCCAATATCTCCCTGCATATTCATGACTCTGCCTTTCCTACCTTGTGAAAAGCAGCAGCTTTTCTGCCTGTAGAGATCCAGATATATATTCTTACATCTCAAGTTGATTTCATGGGTGTTCAAAATGGTTTGATAAATATCCAGCTAAATTCAGGGGAGCAGTTTAAACGGGGTCCCCTACTCTTCTGCCATCTTGCCTTCCTCCCACTGTTTTTTTCATTTTAAACTCTTCCTGAACTATTTGAATTTTCAAAGTCTAGGGTGGCTCTAATGGTTAGGTAGCCCCTGTAAACAATCCAAAACCTAAATCAGAGGCGAAGCACTTGAATTCATCCAAAAAAATGAAACTAAATAACAACAAATCGCAAACAGAAAACTAGACTTTCTCAAATAAGGCAACTGCTTAAGCTATAGTCAATAAAATAATATTCCTGCTTTCCTACTGCGTCTTTCCTTTAAAAGCCTCTTCCTTAACACCTGTTGGTCGAGTGCTCTGAATTAATTTCAACTGTTTTGGCACTGCCTAATTCAAAGGGATGTGTGCTCAAATAAACTCTTGAAAATTGCAATGTGCCACAGTTTACAATTTAACAGAGTAAAAACTAAATATAAACAAGTTTAGAGATAATATTTAAGATTACCAATTAATTACTCTCCTTTTGGAGAGAATATTTTGCTTTTTAAATTAAGAATAAAGTATTACAGGGGCGCCTGGGTGGCTCAGTTGGTTAAGCAACTGCCTTCGGCTCAGGTCATGATCCTGGAGTCCCTGGATCGAGTCCCGCATCGGGCTCCTTGCTCGGCGGGGAGTCTGCTTCTCCCTCTGACCCTCCCCCCTCTCATGTGCTCTCTCTCATTCTCTCTCTCTCAAATAAATAAATAAAATCTTAAAAAAAAAAAAGAATAAAGTATTACACTATTAAAAATAGCTATTTGTTGCCTGCCTTCGTGCAACTAGCAATTTTTGTCAGGTAAATAAAAAATTATTCCAGTTTAATTTTTTGTTTTTGTTTTTGCATTTCTATAAAAGAAAGAAGGCTTTAGCCTTAAAAAATAGTGGGGGTTGTCTGGTCAAATGCTTTCTGGTTATTTATAAGATTGGACTCCACATAAAGGAATTTCAAAGATAAGAATAGTTCCCAAAGCACTTTAATCATTGCCAATGCTGTCCGACACAGTATCTAGCATTCCAAAGCCCTGTTCCAAGGTCCTATTTTCAAGCATTTGAGTCAGAGAAAAAGCAACCATTTGGGGGACAGGAAGGGATACTGTAAAGTGAATATATGCATCCAAGGTTAGTTAGACTAAATTACTTTCAAGTCCCTTCCTTTTTTCTCTGAAAAAAATATGTAGCCTTTGAATTATCCACTATAGTGCTAAATTGTCACACTGAGAACAGCACAGATTCCTTATATAATGTTACCCACCTATGCCTATAGTTATACTAAATGACCTAAATTATTTTCCTAATTTGAAATTCAGTGCCATATTAAAACAACTCCTCTGATCAGTCTACAATGCAGAATGAAAATTGGCTAAAAAGTTTCAGAGTTACAAGAAAAACTAGCTCCAGAACTTTAGTAATTTAGTCCTCATGCTCAAAATTAGTCCTCATCCTCAAAAGCTGACCCAATATCATGATGACAAAAGAAACTAGGCTTCCAAAAGGATATTGTGGTGTGTTTTGTTTGGGTAGGGACACAACAATGATGGTGAAAGAATTCACACAAGGTAGAACAAAAATGATAAAAGGTTACTGAATACACAGTAAGAGAACATTGGGCAGGGCAGCAAACTATATACTGTCTTCCATGAGGCAGTGATGAGGGGCTATAGATATAGGGCAGAGTGAGGGAATGAGGGAACATATGGGATTCACCTTTTTCTGGTAACTGTGCCTGGTTGTAAGTAGCCCATTGTTTAGTTAGGGCCTTTGACCATTTCGAGGTGGGTTGCTTTGCATTCAGCTCCGTGGTCCCTGTGGGACATTTTGCCTTGTTCAAGTTTCCATCACTCAAGCCTGTTGTCTAAAAGCAGCTTCTACAGATAAGAAGATAAGCAGAAAACAGCTGAAAGATGAATTCAAATGACCCATTGTTCTAATGACCATGATTTCACCTATTGTTAACATGAGGCCTGCCCACCACCATGAAAATTTTATTCTGAAAACAAACTTTTGGGAAATATTAACAAAAAATTTTGAACTTACACTGCAGTTTCCCTGTAAAGAGCGCTCATATATAATTTTCATTTGTCTTTAATGGTAAATAATTAAGCATGGAAAACACACAAGGTAAAATTCTTATCTTACCAAATTATAGTAATTCAAATCTCATTACAAGAGGCTGGGAAGACGGGAGAGTGGGAGGACCCTAAGCTCACTGTATGCCACAGATAGAACTAGATAACATTCACATTGGTTTAAATAACCCAGAAAATGACCAGAAGATTGGCAAAACAAACTCCACAGCTGAAGGTAGAGAAGAGGCCACAGCAAGGAAAGTACAAACAGTGGAAAAGTAGTTAGGGAGTGGAACGTGCAATGGCTATCCATAGTTGGGAGGGAGCCAGTGCTGGAGGGAAGGGTGAGAAACAGACTATCACACCGTGGAACCCATATGGGGAAGAAAATTCCCCATAACTTTGGTTTTGAAAGCAAGAGGGGAGGACATGATACTCTATGGACATAACCCAAAAGACTCCACCAAAAAATTGCTAAAACTGATACACGAATTCAGTAAAGTTGTAGGATACAAAATTGATGTACAAAAATCTGTTGCATTTCTATAAACCAATAATGAAACAGCAGAAAGCAAAATCAAGGAACTGATCCCATTTACAATTGCACCAAAAAATATAAAATACCTAGAAATAAACCTAACCAAAGAGGTAAAAGATCTGCACTCTGAAAACTATAGAACACATATGAAATAAATTGAGGACACAAAGAAATGGAAAGGATTCCATGTTCATGAACTGGAAGAAAAATACAATTAAAAGAGCTACACTATCCAAAAGAATCTAGATATTTAATTCAATCCCTATTAAAATACCAACATTTTTCACAGAACTAGAATAAACAATCCTCAAATTTTATCAAACCACAAAAAACTCCGAATAACCAAAACAATCTTGAAAAAGCAATGCAAAGCTAGAGGCATCACATTTCCGGACTTCAAGCTATATTACAAACCTGTGGTCATCAAGACAATATGGTACTGGCGCAAAACCAGACAGATAGATCAATGGAACTGAATAGAAAACCAGAAATGGAACTACGACTATATTGACCACTAATCTTTGCCAAAGCAGGAAAGATTATCCAATAGAAAAAACAGTGTCTTCAACAAATGATGTTGGGAAAACTGGACAGCAACATGCAGGAGAATGAAACTGGAACACTTTCTTATACCATAAAAAAAATACATTCAAAATGCATGAAAGACCTAAGTGTGAGACAGGAAACCATCAAAATCCTGGAGGAGAACACAGGCAGTAATCTATTTTACATCAACCATAGCAACTTCTTACTTATGTCTCCTTAGGAAAAGGAAATAAAAGCAAAAATAAGCCAATGGGACTTCATCAAGCTAAAAAGCTTGTGCTAAGTGAAGGAAACAAAACAAAACTAAAAGGCAACTTTTGGAATGGGAGAATATATTTTCAAATGACATCTGGTAAAGGGTTAGTATCCTAAATCTGTAAGGAACTTATCAAACTCAACACCCAAAAACCAAATAACCAAGTTTAAAAAAAGGCCAGAAGACATGAATAGAAATTTTGTTTCCAAAGAAGACATACAGATAGTTCATAGACACATGAAAAGATGTTCATTATCACTGATCAACAAAACTACAATGAGATATCACCTCAACCTTGTCAGAATGGTTAAAATTAACAGTGCAGGAAGCAACACATTGGTAAGAATGTGGAGAAAGGGGAAACCTCTTACACTGTTGGTGGGAATGGAAACTGGTGCAGCCACTCCAGAAAAAATATGCAGGTTCCTCAAAAAATTAAAAATAGAACTTCCCTACAATCTAACAATCGCCCTACTAGGTATTTACCCAAAGGATAAAAAATATTAACTCAGAGGAATCAGCACCCCAATGTTTATATCAGCATTATCAACAATAGTTAAATTATTGAAAGACCCCAAATGTCAATCAATATGGATAAAAAAGAAGTGGTATACTGGAGAACAAACCCAGGGTTACTGGAAGGGAGGTGAACGAAGGGATGGGTTAAATAGGTGATGAGTATTAAGGAGGGCACTTGTGATGAGCAGTAGGTGTTGTATATAAGTGATGAATCACTAAATTCTACACCTGAAACTAATATTATACTCTATGTTAACTAACTGGAATTTAAATAAAAATTTGGAGAAGGAAAAAAAGTGAGATAAATACACACACAGAGAGAGACAATGGAAAATTTCTCAGCTATAAAAAAGAATGAAATCTTGCCATTTGCAATGACAAGGATGGAGCTAGAGAGTTTTATGTTCAGTAAAATAATTCAGTCAGAGAAAGAAATATACCATACAATTTTTCTCATCTATGGAATTTAAGAAACAAAACGAATGAACATAGGTGGGGAAAAAAGAGAGGGAAAACAGGAAACAGATTCTTTACTATAGAGAACAAACTGATGGTTACCAGAGGGGAGGTCGGTGAGGGGATGGATTGAATACGTGATGGGTATTAAGGAGGGCACTTGTGATGAACACTGGATGTTGAATCACCAAATTCTGCACCTGAAACAAATATTACACTGTATGTTAACTAACTGGAATTTAAATAAAAACTTGGGGGGGAAAGAAAACATGAGGGACCAAATTTCATGAATTCTTACATCAAGTGGGACTTAAAGACCAGAACTTTCTACATCAGTGGGCTAGGCTCTGGGAGAGCCCAGAGGACATTGGGAAGCTGGGACACCACCCTTAAAGAAACAGCACAAGAAACAGACAGTGAAGATACAACATGGAAGCAGCAGTTTGAAAAATTCCCAAGGCAGATGGGAGGGACAGTGATTTACTCATCTCAGAGAGTGGCTCAGACAGGTAAGGATCACGGGGAGACACCTTCATGAACAAAGGAGCTGGAAGGTGCCACTTCCATCTCCTACCCCTCAACATAAATACACGGACACCTGTGGGAACCAGCACAGCACTGGCCTTGCTACCAAGTTAGGTCAGATCTGCCAAAGTCACAGGGTATAGGGTTTGGTATAAGCCTTTCCAGTCATGTTTACCTCATTCCTGGCACTGTGGAGTCCTTCCCCAGAAGACTGGCCCAAACACCACCAGCACCATGTCTCCTGAGATTCAAATTTTGTGGGGTCTCAGTCCCAGTGGTGGCATCAGTTGCAACTGTGGAGCCAGGTCCTGAGGAAAACTGAGGTGAGCGTTATTAAGGTTATTCACCATGGCCATGAGTACTTTGAAGATCAGCTTGGGCCAACCCGGTGCCTGCAATAGCTGCAGGTCTGATTTCTATAGCCGACCAATGTGTACATTGTTAAAATGTACCCCACCCAAGCCAGGGAATAAATACACCTCACTACAAACAAAAAGAACTACTTCAGACAACCGGACTGAAGGAAAAAGCAGCGAAGACATGACAGGGCACACAAGACACATACAGGAGACACCCCTGAAGCACCAGGTGTTGAAGAACAGGGTACACTGTACTGAAGGGCACTACAGGACCTCTTCCTCATAAGGCCGTTAATTTCCAGAGCAAGAGATATAGCTGAATTTCTTAACATAAAGAAAGAGATATAGAGTTAGACAAACTGAGGAGAGAAGGAAATATCTTCCAAATGAAAGAATAGGATACACCCACAGCAAGAGACTTAATCAAAATTGATATAGGTAATATGCCAGATAAGAAATTTTTTTTTAAGATTTTATTTTAAATTAATCTCTATACTCAACATGGGGCTTGAACTCACAACATGAGATAAAGAGTTCTGTGCTATACCAACTGAGCCAGCCAGGCACCCCTAAGTATTTAAAGTAAAGATTACAAAGATGTTCACTGGAGTTGAGAAAAGAGTGGAGAACATTAGCGAGACCCTTAAAAAGAGATAAAAATAAATCAGCAATGAGAACACAATAAATGAAATTAAAAATCCATTTGATGGAATAAATATCAGTCTAGAGGAAGCAGAGGAAGGAATTAATGCCCTGGAAAACAGGGTAGTAAAGAAAGTAATCAAGTTGATCAAATATGAGAAAAAAAGAATTATGTAAAATAATAGACTTAGGGATCTAATTAATGACATCAAGCCTAATAGCATTCACATTATAGGGATTCCAGAAGAAGAGGAGAGAAGGGGGGGGGGCAGAAAATTTATTTGAAGAAATAATAGCTGAAAACTTCCATAATTACAGAAAGGAAACAGATATCCAGATCAAGGAGTCAGAGATTGCCCAAAAAAAATCAACCCAAGGAGCTCCACACAAAGACACATAGTAATTAAAATGGCACTAAAGAGGTGATAATGAAAAATTTTAGGGTGGAGAAAAGATAGCAGAGGAACACAGGAACCTATTTCAACCAGTCGCCTGAATTGAGACCACTCTGAACACCCACAAAATCAGCCTGAGATGTAAGAAGATATATCTGGATCCCTACAGATTATCAACGTCACTTGGTTTTGAGATACAAAGTGGGGAGCCGTGATTCCTCAGGCAGATATTGGAAGATAAACGGAAAGGGGAAGGAACTGCCATAAGTGCATGAGCCAGGAAGGTGAAATAACGCAGGCGCACAAAAGCCTCCCAAGCTGGGGACCTGGCACAAACTTGCAGACTGGTAGAAGAGGGGAAAGGACTTTAGGGCTGCCCCTGGGACTGAAACCTAAAGCTGCAGGGGCGTGTGTTCAAACTGGGTGCAGATGGTGGTTTTAGAAGCACAAAGGGGAGAGACTTGCCCCGACCTGGAAGTGAGGGCTGTGAGTGCTGCTATGGGGAGCACAACCCAGGATGCTGCAGTTTTAGCAGTACAGACAGAAACAGAGACAGTGTGTCCTGGAGAGCTCATTGAAGAATAAACTGTGATCTCTGTTCTGAGGCAGAGGGTTGGAAACAGTCTCTTCTGCTCTGAGTCTTGGAAGAGAAAAAGGAAGCCACCAGAAAACAAAAGCCACCCAAAACCGGTTTTCACTGAACCCATCACCCACCACAGGGGGCAGGGCAACTCTGCCCAAACAGGGTTGCTTGAGTAACAGTGCAGCAGGCCCCTCCCCCATAAGGCAGGCTGGAAGAACAAGAGGCTGACAAACTTAAGCTCCTTATAATAGAGGTGCATCTTGCTTGGGTTGTGGTCAATAATTTGGACTCTGTACATTCCCTCAACCACCCCTCAAAAGAATGACTAAGAAGAGGAACCCCCCAAATAAGAAAGACGCAGAGGCTATGACTTTGGCCACAGAACAGATGGATATAGAAATAAGGAAGATGTTGGAAATAGACTTCAGGGTAAAAGTTATGAAGACAATAGCTAGACTGGAGAAAAAGATTAATGCCAACAAAGAGTATCTAAGGGCAGAAATGAGAGCTGAGCTGGCAGAATTTAATAATGTTATCAATGAGATCCAATCTAATCTAGATACTCCAACAACTAGGGTAAATAAGGCAGAAGAACGAATTAGTGATATAGAAGACAAACTGATAGAAAAGAAAGAATAGGAGGAGGCCAGGAAAAAAGCCTAAAATCCATGAAAACAGGATTAGAAAAATAAGTGATGCCATGAAACGTTCCAATGTCAGAATTATTGAGATCCCTGAGGGGGTAGAGAGAGAGAGGACTAGAAGGTATATTTGAGCAAATCATAACTGAGATGTTCCTTAATCTGGAGAATGAAACAAGCATTCTTGTCCTAGTGGCAGAAAGGACCCCTACCAAGATCAAGAAGAGACCAATGACCTGGCATGTAATAGTAAAACTCGTAAATCTCAGAACCAAGGAAAACATCTTAAGGTCAATTAGAGTGAAGAGATTCCTTATGTAGAGAGGGAGGAACATCAGAATAACGTCACACCTATCCACAAAGACCTGGCAAGCCAGAAAGAGCTGGAAAGACATATTCAGGGTACTAAATGAGAAGAACATGCAGCCAAGAATACTTTCTCAGGCAAGACTGTCATTAAGAATGGATGGAGAGATACAGAACTTCCAGAACAAGCAGAAACTGAAAGAATATGTGACCACTAAGCCGGCCCTGTAAGAAATATTAAGAGGGGTTATATAAAAGGAGAAAGACCCCAAGAGTGATATACAACAGAAATTTATAGAGACAATCTATAGAAACAAGGACTTCACAGGCAACAGGATAATAATAAAATCATAACTTTCAATAATCACTGTCAATGTGAATGGCATAAATGCTCCCATAAAATGGCACAGGGTTGCAAATTGGATAAAAAGACAGCATCCATCCATGTGCTGTCTCAATGAGACTCATTTTGAACCTAAAGATACATCCAGACTGAAAGTGAAGGGATGGAAATCCATCTTTCATGCCAATGGAGCTCAAAAGAAGGCGGCGGTAGCAATTCTCAGATCAGACAAATTAAACTAAAGACTAGTTAGAGACACAGAAGGACACTATATCATGCTAAGGGTCTATCCAACAAGAAGATCTAACAATTGTAAATATTCATGCCCTCGGGATGGGAGTAGCCCACTATATAAGCCAACTGTTAACCGAAATAAAGAGACATATGGATAAGAATATGCTAAGAGTACGAGACCTCAACTCACCACTCTCAGCAATGGACAGATTATCTAAGCAGAAAAACAAAGAAACAAGAGCTTTGAATGACACACTGGACCAGATGGACCTCATAGATATATACAGAATATTCCAACCGAAAACAACAGAACTCTCATTCTCGAACGCACGTGGAACTTTCTCCAGAATAGACCACATACTGGGTCACAAATCAGGTCTCAACGGATACCAAAAGATTGAGATTATTTCCTGCATAATTTCAGACCACAGGGCTTTGAAACTGGAACTCATTCACAAGAAAAAATTTGGCAGAAATTCAAACACTTGGAAGCTAAAGTCCACTCTGCTCAAGAGTGTTTGGGTCAACCAGGAAATCAAAGAAGAACTTAAACAATTCATGGAAATCAATGAGAACGAAAACACATCAGTCCAAAACCTATGGGATACTGCAAAGGCGGTCCTAAGGGGGAAATACATAGTCATCCAAGCCTCACTCAAAAAAATTAGAAAAATCCTGAATTCACCAAATAACTTTACACCTTAAGGAACTGGAGGAAAAAAACAATAAATGATGCCTAAACCACTCATTAGAAGAAAAATAATGAAGATTAAAGAAGAGATCATACATTAGAAACCAGAAACACAGTAGATCAGATCAATGAAACTAGAAGCTGAATCTTTGAAAGAATTAATAAGATCGATAAACCACTGGCCAGATTTATCCAAAAGAAAAGAGAAAGGACCCAAATTAATAAAATTATGAATGAAAGGGGAGAGATCACGACTAACACCAAGGTAATAGAAACAATTATTAGAAGTTATTATCAGCAACTTTATGCCAATAAATTAAGCAACCTGGAAGAAATGGATGCCTTCCTGGATACTTATAAACTACCAAGACTGAAACAGGAAGAATTTGACAACGTGAATAAAGCAGTAACCAGAAATGAGATTGAAGCAGTGAACAAACACTCCCAAAAAACAAGAGTCCAGGGCCTGATGGATTCCCTGGGGAATTCGACCAATCCTCAACAAAATCCTAGCTAATACTATCCAACAATACGTTAAAAGGATCATCCAGCACGATCAAGTGGGATTTATCCCTGGGATGCAAGGGCTGTTCAACATTCGCAAATCAATCAATGTGATAGAACACATTAATAAGAGGAGGGGGAACCATATGGTCCTCTAAATTGATGCAGAAAAAGCATTTGACAAAATACAGCATCCTTTCCTGATTAAAACTCTTCAGAATATAAGGATATAGGGAACATTCCTCAAGCTCAAAATCCATTTATGGAAAACCCACAGCGAATATCATCCTCAATGGGGAAAAGCTGAGAGCCTTTCCCTTAAGATCAGGAACACGTCAAGGGTGCCCACTCTCACCACTGTTGTTCAACATAGTACTAGAAATCCTAGCAACAGCAATCAGACAACAAAAAGAAATAAAAATATTCAAATTGGCAAAGAAAAAGTCAAACTCTCTCTTTTCACAGATGACATGATACTTTATGTGGACAATTCAAAACATTCCACCCCCAAATTACTAGAACTCATACAGCAATTCAGTAATGTGGCAGGCTACAAAATCAATGCACAGAAATCAGTTGATTCCTATACACTAACAGTGTAACTGTAGAAAGAGAAATTAGAGAAACGATTCCATTTACAATAACACCAAAATCAATAAAATACCTCCGAATAAACCTAATCAAAGAAGTAAAGGAATTGTATGCCTTCTCTACGAACTACAGAACACTCATGAAAGAAATTGAAGAAGATACAAAAAGATGGAAAAACATTCCATGCTCATGGATTGGAAGAATAAACACTGTTAAAATGTCTATGCTCCCCAGAGCAATCCATACTTTCAACGCCATCCCAGTCAAAATTCCAATGTCATTTTTCAAACTGCTGGAACAAACAATCTTAAAATTTGTATGGAATCAAAAAAGACCCCGAATTGTCAAGGAAATTTGAAAAAGAAAAACGAAGCTGTGGCCATTACAAAGCAGTGATTACCAAGACAATATGGTACTGGCACAAAAACAGACACATAGACCAATGGAACAGAATAGAGAGCCGAATTATGGACCCTCACCTCTGTGGTGAACTAATCTTCAACAAATCAGGAAAAAATATCAAATGGAAAAAAGACAGTCCCTTCAGTAATTGGTGCTGTGAAAAACTGGACAGCCACATGCAGAAGAATGAAACTCGACCATTCTCTTACACCATACACAAAGATAAACTTAAAATGGATGAGAGACCTCAATGTGAGACATGAATCCTTCAAAATCATAGAGGAGAAGATAGGCAGTAACCACTTCAACATCAACCACAGCCACTTCTTTCAACACACGTCTCCAAAGGCAAAGGAAACAAACGCGAAAATGAACTTTGGGGACTTAATCATTATAAAAACCTCCTGCCCAGCAAAGGAAAGGGTCAACAAAACAAAGAGGCACCCCACAGAAAGGGAAAAGATATTTTGCAAATGACACTACAGTCAAAGGCCTGATATTCAAGATCTATAAAGAACTTCTCAAACTAAATACCCAAAAAACAAATGATCAAGTCAAAAAATAGGCAGAAGACAGGAACAGACACTTCTCTAAAGAAGACATACAAATGGCTAAGAGACACATGAAAAAATGTTCATCATCATTAGCCATCAGGGAAATTCTAATCAAAACCACTTTGAGATACCACCTTACACCAGTTAGAATGACAAAATCTGGCAGGGAAAGAAATAACAAATGTTGGAGAGGTTGTGGAGAAAGGGGAACCCTCTTACACTGTTAGCAGGAATGTAACTTGTTACAGACAATTTGGAAAACAGTGTGGAGGTTCCTCAAAAATTTAAAAATAGAGCTACCCTATGACCCAGCAATTGCACTACTGGGTATTTACCCTAAGGACACAGATGTAGTGAAAAGAAGGGCCATATGCAACCCAATGTTCCTAGCAGCAACGTCCACAATAGCCAAACTGTGGAAAGAGCCAAGATGCCCTTCCACAGATGAATGGATAAAAAAGATGTGGTCTATATATGGACCAATGAATATGATTCAGCCATCAGAAAGGATGAGTACCCAAATTTTGCATCAGCATGGATGGGACTGGAGGAGATTATGCTAAGTGATATAAGTCAAGCAGGGAAAGTTAATTATCATATGTTTTCACTTATTTGTGGAACATAAGGAATAGCATGGAGGACAGTAGGAGAAGGAAAGGAAAAATGAAGGGAGGGAAGACGGAGGGGGAGAATAACCATGAGAGAATATGGACACTGAGAAACAAACAGTGTGTTTTAGAGAGGAGAGCGGTGGGGGATATGTTAGCCCAGTGATGGGTATTAAGGAGGGTATATACTGCATGGTGCACTGGGTGTTATATGCAAACAATGAATCATTGAACACTTAAAACAAATGATATATTATATGGTGACTAACAGAACATAATTAATTAATTAATTAATTATTAATTAATAAAAATTTTAAAAGAAGCAAGAGAAAACATAACCATTTAATACAAGGGAAACCCCATAAGCCATGAACACATTTTTTCAGAAGAAAATTTGCAGACCAGAACGGGTTGGCATGATATATTCAAAGTTCTAAAAGGAAAAAAATCTACAGCCAAGCTAGGAATTAAGGTGGCAGATGATTAGGAAGAACTCTTTGTCTCATTTCTCAAATACAGCTAATTATCAAATCATTCTGAACACCCAAATCAATTCGAGGTCTGAGCAAACAAAAACTGCAAGTCTACAAGTAGAAATGTGACCACCTTTTTGAAGGTATGGACGTGCATGGACTTGAATCTATAGTGATAGAGCTGTGCATACAGCAGTGGGGAGGGATACAGCTTAAGGAGGCTAACACAAAGTAGTATAACAGCAGGGCACAAAATCAGAACTTTTAGAAGTCTTCTACAGTGGGGGGATGTGCCTGACTTGAAAGTGCTCGGGTGGTGAAGTGGGGTGTAATCCCAGGTGTGACACCATCGTCTGAGGATCCCCTGGGTCACAAGAAGAATAGGTGTTGCCTAAATGCTGCACTGTTTCCAGGCATAGGAATTAAGAAGTCAGCTGAGAACAGCAAGTCTAGGTGCCAGCTTTCTGCTCTGTATTGCCATAAACTGTGAACCCCTGCATGGTTGTGCAACCTCTTTCCTGGGCTGGGTCTGGCAAATGGCAGATGCAAGGTCAGATCCTCCTTCAGAGGAAAAGTGCAAGTCCATGCCTTCAGAGTCCCTAAAATTTAAAGTTTTGAAACTCTGTCCTGTGCCTGAGATACAAAAGCTCAGACACAGGCAGGGTGAACACAGGGTTCTGACAGAAACCAGGGAGACAAGAGTGAGGTCGATTTCTCTTCTGTGAGGGCTCACTGAAGAGTGTGGGGTACAGTTTTTAAGCTCTGGGGCTAGAAAGTTCAGTGCCTCCATATTCATCATGTCCATCAGTTTTGAAAGCCTTCAGGGAGCAAAACAGTGCCACGTAGTGGAGTTGGGAGCCACTTACACCAAGCTCTACCTCCCTGCATTGAAGGTGCATTTCTAACAGGGCAAGTCCACCTGAGAATCAGTGCAACAGACCCCTCCCCAGACCCCAGCATAACTTCCTTGCATAAAGTTTACTGATCATAGAGGGCTGCAAACTTAAGTTCTAGGGGAAAATACTACCTAGCTTCATTTGTAATTTTATTCTTTATTCTTTATTTTTTTTTCATTTTTTTATTTTTTTCAATTCGTTTTGATTTCTATTTATATATATTTCACTTCTTTGTTTACTTTCATTATATTTTGTTTTATTTTACATACACACACATATACATAGATATATTTTTTTTTCTTATTTTGGGATCTAGTATTTTAACAAGCATAACAAAACACAAACAGGTTCTAGCTTTTTTCAAAAAAAAATGTTCTTGTTGTTACTGTTGTTGTTTGTCTTTTTCCTTCTTCTTTTCTTTTCTGAACAAAATGAAAAGAGTGTGAAATTTACCCCACAAGAAACCACTAGAGGTAGGGCTCACAGCTGAGGATTTAATCAGTACAGATATAAGTAAGATGCCTGAACTAGAATTTAAAAAAAGATTATAAGGTTACAAATTGTGCTTGAAAAAGCATAGGAGACCCTAAAGAATCCCTTACTAAAGAGATAAAAAAAACCTAAAATCTAGTTAGGCCAAAATGAAAATGCTATAAATGTGAGGCAGTCCCAACTAGAGACCATAAAAACAAGAATGGAGGAAACAGAAGAACAAATCACTGATATAGAAGATAAAATTATGGGCAGTACTGAAGCTGAAAAGATGAGGAAAAGGAAGGTAATGGACTACAAAGGTAGACTTAGAGAATTCATGGACTTATTAAAATATAATAACATTCATATTATAAGAGTCCCAGAAGATGAAGAGAGAGAAAAAGGGGCGGAAAGTTTATTTGAACAAATTATAGGTGAAAACTTCCCTAATCTGAGGAAAGACACAGTCATCAAAATCCAAGAAGCACGGAGAACTCCCCATAAATTCAACAAAATCTGTCCAGTCATAAAGTATATCATAGTAAAATTCACAAAATACACAGATAATGAAAGAATCCTGAAAATGACAAGGGAACACAGATTACGTTCACAGCAGATCTTTCCAAAGAACCATGGCAGGTCAGAAGAGAATGGTGGGATATATTCAAAGGGCTGAATAGGAAAAATATGCAACTAAAAATTCTTTATCCAGAAATGCAGTCATTCAGAACAGAAGGAGAGATAAAGAGTTTCCCAGAAAAACAAAAGCTAAAGGAATTTGGGACCACTAAACCAACCATGCAAGAAATTTTAAGGGTGCTCTTTAGAGAAAAAAAAAAAAGACCAAAGAAGCAAAGACAATAGAAAGGACCAGAGAACATCAGGAAAAACACCAGCTCCATGGGTAATACAGTGGCACTAAATTCTTATCTTTCAAAAATCATTTTGAATGTAAATGGACAAAATGCTCAATCAAAGGAGATAGGAGATAAGAAATATTACATTGGCAAAAGACCTACCCACAGAGACCTGGCAGGCCAGAAAGGACTCACATGATATATTCAGAGAACTACTGAAAAAATATGCAGCCAAGAATACACTATCCAGCTAGACTGTCATTGAAAATAGAGGGAGAGATAAAAAGCTTCCAGGACAAACAAAAACTAAAGGAATTTGCAAACACAAAACCAGCCCTACAAGAAATATTGAAAGTGGTCTTCTAAACAAAGAGAGAGCCTAAAAGTAACATAGACCAGAAAGGAACACAGACAATATACAGTAACAGTAACCTTACAGGCAGTACAATGGCACTAACTTCATATCTTTCAATAGTTACCCTGAATGTAAATGGGCTATATGCCCCAAACAAAAGACACAGGCTATCAGATTGGATAAAAAACAAGACCCATCGATAAGCTGTCTGCAAGAGACTCATTTTAGATCCAAAGACGCCTCCAGATTGAAAGTGAGGGGGTGAAAAACCATTTACCATGCTAATGGACACCAAAAGAAAGCTGGGGTGGCAATCCTTATATCAGACAAATTAGATGTTAAACCAAAGACTGTAATAAGAGATGAGGAAGGACACTATAGCCTACTTAAAGGGTCTATCCAACAAGAAGATCTAACAATTGTAAATATCTATGCCCCTAACATGGGAGCAACCAATTATATAAGCCAATTAATAACAAAAGCAAAGAAACACATCAAAAACAAAACCATAGTAGTGGGGGACTTTAACACCCCACTCACTGAAATGGACAGATCATCTAAGCAAAAGATCAACAAGGAAATAAAGACTTTCAAAGACAAACTGGACCAAATGGACTTCACAGATATATTCAGAACATTCCATCCCAAAGCAACAGAATACACATTCTTCTCTAGTGCCCATGGAACATTCTCCAGAATAGATCACATCATAGGTCATGAATCAGGTCTCAACTGGTACCAAAAGATTGGGATCATTCCCTGCAAATTTTCAGACCACAGTGCTTTGAAACTAGAACTCAATCACAAGAGGAAAGTCGGAAAGAACTCAAATACATGGAGGCTAAAGAGCATCCTAGTAAAGAATGAATGGGTCAACCAAGAAATTGAAAGAGAATTTAAAAACTTCATGGAAACCAATGAAAATGAAAACACAACACTTCATAATCTTTGGGATGCAGCAAAGGCAGTCCTAAGAGGAAAGTATAAAACAACACAAGCCTGTCTCAAGAAACAAGAAAAGTCTCAAATACACAACCTAACCCTACACCTAAAGGAGCTGGAGAAAGAACAGCAAATAAAGCCTAAACCCAGCAGGAGAAGAGAAATAATAAAGATCAGAGCAGAAATCAATGAAATAGAAACCAAAAGAACAGTAGAACAGATCAACGAAACTAGGACCTCTTTCTTTGAAAGAATTAATAAGATTGATAAACCCCTGGCCAGACTTATCAGAAAGAAAAGAGAAAGGACCCACCTAAAATCATGAATGAAAGAGGAGAGATCACAACCAACACCAAAGAAATACAAACAATTATAAGAACATATTATGAGCAACTATATGCCAGGAAATTAGATAACCTGGAAGAAATGAATGCATTCCTAGAGATGTAACAACTATCAAAACTAAACCAGGAAGAAATAGAAAACCTGAACAGACCTATAACCACTAAGGAAATTGACAGTCATCAAAAATCTCCCAACAAACAAAAGCCTAGGGCCAGATGGCTTCCCAAGAGAATTCTACCAAAAATTTAAAGAAGAATTAATACCTATTCTTCTGAAACTGTTCCAAAAAATAGAAATGGAAGGAAATCTCCCAAACTTGTTTTATGAGGCCACCATTACCTTGACCCCCAAATCAGACAAAAACCCCATCAAAAAGGAGAATTACAGACCAATATCCTTGATGAACATGGATGCAAAAATTCTCACCAAAATACTAGCCAATAGGATCCAACAGTACATTAAAAGGATTATTCACCACAACCAAGTGGGATTTATCCCTGGGCTGCAAGGTTGGTTCAACATCCACAAATCAATCTACGTGATACAATACATTAACAAAAGAAAGAACAAGAATCATATGATCTTCTCAATAGATGCAGAAAAAGCATTTGACAAAGTACAGCATCCTTTCTTGATCAAAACCGGTCAGAGTATTGGGTTTAGAGGGTACATACCTCAATATCATGAAAGCCATCTATGAAAAATCATTCTCATTTTCTATGGGGAATATCATTCTTAATGGGGAAAAACTGAGAGCTTTACCCCCCTAAGGTCAAGAACACGGCAGGGATTTCCACTATCACCACTGCTATTCAACATAGTACTAGAAGTCCTAGCCACAGCATTCAGACAACAAAAAGAAATAAAAGGCATCCGAATCAGCAAAGAAGAAGTCAAACTCTCACTCTTTGTAGATGATATGATACTTTATGTGGAAAACCCAAAAGACTCCACCCCAAAACTGCTAGAACTCATACAGGAATTCAGTCAAGTGGCAGGATATAAAATCAATGCACAGATTTCAGTGGCATTCCTCTACACCAACAATAAGACAGAAGAAAGAGGAATGAAAGAGTCAATCCCATTTACAATTGGATCCAAAACCATAAGATACCTAGGAAAAAAATCTAACCAAAGAGTCAAAGAATCTGTAGTCAGAAAACTATAAAATACTCATGAAAGAAATTGAGGAAGACACACAGAAATGGAAAAAACATTCCATGCTCATGGATTGGAAGAAAAATATTGTGAAGATGTCAATGCTACCTAGAGCAATCTACATATTCAATATAATCCTTATCAAGCTACCACCCACTTTTTTCAAAGAAATGGAACAAATAATCCTAAAATTTGTATGGAACCAGAAAAGTCTCTGAATAGCCAGAGGAATGTTGAATAAAAAAGAAAAGCTGGTGGTATCACAATTACAGACTTCAAGCTCTATTACAAAGCTGTAATCACCAAGACAGTATGGTACTGGCACAAACACACATATAGATCAGTGGAACAGAATAGAGAGCCCAGAAATGGACCCTCAACTCTATGGTCAACTAATCTTTGACAAAGCAAGAAACAATGTCCAATGGAAAAAATACAGTCTCTTCAACAAATGGTGTTGGGGAAATTGGACAGCCACATGCAGAAGAATGAAACTGGACCATTTCCTTACACCACACACAAAAACAGACTCAAAATGGTTGAAAGAAGTCAATATGAGACAGGAGTCCATCAAAATCGTAAAGGAGAACACAGGCAGCAACCTCTTCGACCTCAGCCACAGCAACTTCTTCCTAGAAATATCGCCAAAGGCAAGGGAAGCAAGGGCAAAAATGAACTATTGGGACATCATTGAGATAAAAAGTTTTTGCACAGCAAAAAAAAAAAAAAAAAAAAACAGTCAACAAAACCAAAAGACAACCGACAGAATGGGAGAAGATATTTGCAAATGACACATCAGGTAAAGGGCTGGTATCCAAAATCTATAAAGAACTTCTTTAGCCCAACACCAAAAGAACAAATGATCCAATCAAGAATTGGGCAGAAGACATGAGCAAATATTTTTCCAAAGAAGACACCCAAATGGCCAACAGACACATGAAAAAGTGCTCAACATCGCTCGGCATCAGGGAAATCCAAATCAGAACCTCACACAAGTCAGAATGACTAAAATTAACAAGTCAGGAAATTACAGATTTTGGTGGGGATGCAGAGAAAGGGGTACCCTCCTACACTGTTGGTGGGAATGCAAGCTGGTGCAGCCACTCTGGAAAACAGTATGGAGGTTCCTCAAAAATTTGAAAATAGAGCTGCCATATGACCCAGCAATTGCACTACTGGGTATTTACCCCAAAGATACAAATGTAGGGATCCAAAGGGGTACATGCACCCCGATTTTTATAGAAGCCATGTCCAGAATACCCAAACTGTGGAAAGAGCCAAGATGTCCATCGACAGATGAATGGATAAAGAAGATGTGGTATATACATACAATGGAATATTATGCAGCCACCAAAAGGAATGAAATCTTGCCATTTGCAATGACGTGGATGGAACTGGAGGGTATTATGCTGAGCGAAATAAGTCAATCAGAGAAAGGCATGAATCATATGATCTCACTGATATGAGGAATTCTTAATCTCAGGAAACAAACTGAGGGTTGCTGGAGTGGTGGGGTGTGGGAGGGATGGGGTGACTGGGTGATAGACACTGGGGAGGGTATGTGCTATGGTGAGCACTGTGAATTGTGTAAGACTGTTGAATCACAGACCTCTACCTCTGTAACAAATATTACATTATATGTTATAAAAAAGACGATGGTAGGATGGGACAAAGGAAGGGGGGAATCGGAGGGGGAGATGAACCATGAGAGACTATGGACTCTGAGGAACAAACTGAGGGTTCTAGAGGGGAGAGTGAGGGGGGATGTGTTAATCTGGTGATGGGTATTAAAGAGGGCACATACTGAATGGAGCACTGGGTGTTATACGCAATGAATCATGGAACACTACATCAAAAAAAAAAAAAAAAAGAAGACATATGCATCGTCAACAGATACATGAAAAAATGCTCTGCAACACTAGCCATCACGGAAATAAAAATCAAAACTACAAGGGGATACCACCTCACACCAGTCAGAATAGCTAAAATTAACATGTAAGGCAACAACATGTTGGCCAGGATGCAGAGAAAGGGGAACCTTGTTCCACTGCTCCTGGGAATGCAAGCTGGTGTAGCCATGATGGAAAATAGTGTAGAGGTTCCTCAAGAAATTAAAAATAAAGTTATCCTATGACCTAGAAATTGCACTACTAGCTATTTAACCAAATGATAAATATGTATTGATCTGAAGGGGCACCTGCATCCCAACGTTTACAACAGCAATGTCCACAATAGCCAAACTCTGGAAAGAGATGAGATGTCCATCAAAAAAATGAATGGATAAAGAATTTATGGTATAAATAAATATATACATATGATGGACTATTATTCTGCCATCGGAAAGGGTGAAATCTTACCATTTCCATAGATGTGGATGGAACAGGAGGGTATTATGCTGAGCCAAATATATCAATGAGAAAGACAATTATCATACGGTTTCTCTCATATGTGGAATATAATAAACAGCACAGAGGAACATAGGGTAAGGGAGGGAAAACTGGATGGTAGGTTGTCAGAGAGGGAGAAGGACCATGAGTGACATTAACTATGGGAAATACACTGAAGGTTGCTCGAGTAGAGGTAGGTGGCAGGATGGGGTATATGGGTAATGGTCATTAAGGAGGGCACGTGGTGTGATGAGCAATGATGAATTATTGAACAACATATCTGAAACTAATAATGTACTATTTTTTGACTAACTGAATCTATGTAAAAATTTAAAGAAACAAAAAATAAACTGCCAACATTTTAGAATGCTTCTATTTAGAAGCCTATATGTGTATTTTTTACAGATTGGGGAAAAAATACTTTACTTTGCCTATGTGTAAAAAAAATAAATTCAGTGATGTTAACACATGACTAGACTCAGATAGAATACAGTAATTCAACAGCTGCAATAGCACCCAATGCTCATTTCATCATGAGCCCCCTTTAATGCCCATCACCCCCCTGTCCTTTCCCTTCACCTCTCCTACAGCAACCCTCAATTTGTTTTCTAGATAGTCTCTTACCATTTTCCCTTCTTTCTATTTTAATATTATTTTATTTTTCCTTCCATTCTTGTAAGTTCATCCTTTTCTCCCTTAAAATCCGCAAATGCCTGAAATCATATGGTATTTGTCTTTAATTGACTTCTTTCACTTAGCATAATACACACTAGTTCAATCCACATGGCTGCAAGAGGGAAGAATTCATTCTTTTAATGGCTAAATAATATTCCATTTTATATTTATACCACTTCTTTTTTCTTATTTTCAGTTAGCCACTGTATAGTACATTATTAGTTTTTGATGTAGTGTTCAATGATTCATTAGGTAAAACACCCAGGGCATATCAGAACCCATGCCCTCTTTAATACCCATCATCCTGTTTCGCACTCCCCCCATGCTCTTCTACCCTGAGTCCCTCAGTTCATTTCCTGGGGTCCATAGTCTCTCACCATTCATCTTTCTCTCTGATTTCACCTCCTTCAAATTTCCCTCCCTTCCACTATGGTCCTCCATATGATTGCTTCTGTTTCACATATGAGTGAATCCATATGATAATTGTCTTTCTCTGCTTGACTTACTTCACTTAGCGTAATCCCCTCCAGTTCCATCCATGTTGTTGCAATTGTTAGGTATTCATCTTTTTGATGACTGAAGAGCATTCCATTGTATATATGTACCACGTCTTCTTTATCCATTCATCTGTTGAAGGGCATCTTTGCTCTTTCCACCGTTTGGCTATTGTGGACATTGTTGCTAAGAACAATGGGGTGCTTGTGGCCCTTCTTTCACTACTTCTGTATCTTTGGGGTAAATACCCAGTAGTTCACCTGCTGGGTCATAGGGTAGCTCTATCTTTAACATCTTAGGAACCACCATACTATTTTTTAGAGTGACTCTACCAACTTTTATTCCCACCAAGAGTATAAGAGTGTTCCCCTTTCTCCACATCCTCCCCAATATTTGTTGTTTCCTGTTTTGTTAATTTTTGCCATTTTAACTTGTGTAAGGTAATATCTCATTGTGATTTTGATTTGTATTTTCCCTGATGTCTAATGGTGTGGAGCATTTTTTCATGTGACTTTTAGCCATCATCTCTGAAGTGTCTGTTCATGTCTTCTGCCCAATTTTTGGCTGGGTTATTTATTTCTTTTGAGTGTTGAGTTTGAGAAGTACTTTATAGATCTTGTATATCAGCCTTTTATCTGTAATGTCATTTGCAAATATCTTCTCTCATTCCCTGGAGTGTCTTGTAGTTTTGCTGTTTCCTTTGCTGTGCAGAAGCATTTTATCTTGATGAAGTCCCAAAAGTTCATTTTTGCTTTTGTTTCCCTTGCCTTTGGGGACATGTCTTGAAAGAAGTTACTGTGGTAGATGTTGAAGAGGTTATTGTCTATGTTCTCCTCTAGGATTTTGATGGATTCCTGTCTTGCCTTAGGTCTTTCATTCATTTTGAGTTTATCTTTGGGTAAGGTGTAAGGGAATGATCCATTTTCATTTTTCTATGTGTTGTTGTCCAATTTTCCCAGCACCACTAATTGAAGAGACTGTCTCTTTTCCATTGGGTTTTTTTCCTGATTGGTCAAAGATTACTTGACCAAAGATGTGAAGGTGCATTTCTGGGGTCTCTATTCTGCTCCATTGTTCTATCTGTCTGCTTTTGTGCTAATACCATGCTGTCTTGGTGATCACACCTTTGTAATATAACTTGAAGTCAGGCAACATGATCCTCCAAGCTTAGTTTTTCTTTTTCATCATTCCTTTTGGCGATACAGGGTCTATTCTGGTTCCATTTAAATTTTAAGATTGTTTTTTACAACACTTTGAAAAATGCCAATGTTATTTAAATAGGGATGGCATTAAAAGTATAAATTGCTCTAGGCAGGATATTTTAACAGTGTTTATTATTCCCATCCATGAGCATGAAATGTTTTTCCATCTTTTTGTGTCTTCCTCAATTTCTTTCATAAGTGTTCTGTAGTTTCTAGAGTATAGATCATTTACCTCTTTGGTTAGGTTTATCCTGAGGTACCTTATGGTTTTTGGTCCTATTGTAAATGGAATCGATTCCTTAAATTCTTTTTCTACACTTACATTGTTCATTTATAGAAAAACAACTGATTTCTATGCAATGGTTTTGTATCCTACCACATTGCTGAATTGCTGTATGAGTTTTAGTGAATTGGGGGTGGAGTCTTTGGGATTTCCACATAAAGTATCATGTCCTCTGCAAAGAGTGAGAGTTTGCTTTCTTCTTTGCCAATTTGGATGCCTTTTATTTCTTTTTGTTGTCTGATAGCTGAAGTTAGGATTTCTAGCACTATGTTCAACAATAATGCTTACGAGTGGACATCCCTGTCATTCTCCTGACCTTAAGGGAAAAGCTCTCAGTTTTTCTCCACTGATAATGATACTTGCAATGGAATTTTCATAGATGGTTTTTATGATATAGAGGAATGTTCTCTCTATTCGTATATTCTGAAGAGTCTCAATCAGGAAAGATTTTGTATTTTGTCAAATGCTTTTCCTGCATCAGTTGAGAGGACCATATGGTTCTTTTTTTTCTTTTATTAATGTGCTCTATCATGTTGATTGATTTGCGTATGTTGAAACACCCTTGCATCCCAGGAATAAATCCCAACTGGTCGTTGTGAATATGATTTCTTTATATATTTGGTAGAATTCCCTTGGGAAGCCATTTGTCCCTGGAATCTTGTTTTTTGGAAGGTTTTTCATTCTTTTTTAGATTTCGTTACTGGTCATTGGTCAATTCAGATTGTCTATTTCTTCCTGTTTCAGTCTTGGTTGTTTGTATGTTTCCAGATAGGCATCAATTCCTTCCAGGTTGCTTAATTTGGTGGCATATAGTTGCTCATAATGATTTCTAATAATTGTTTCTATTTCCTTGGTGTTAGTTGTGATCTCTCCCCTTTCATTCATGATTTTATTAATCTGGGTCCTTTCTTGTCTTTTAGACAATTCTGGCCAGGGGTTTATCAGTCTTATTCTTTCAAAGAAACTGCTTCTAGTTTTGTTGATCTGTTATACTTTTTTTCTGGTTTCTATTTCATTAATCTCTGCCGTAATCTTTATTATTTCTCTTCTTTTGCTTGGTTTAGATTTTATTTGTCGTTCTTTGGCCAGCTCCTTTAGGTGTATGGTTAGCTTGTGCATTTGAGATTTTTCTAATTTTCTGAGAGAGGCTTGTTTGGCTATGAATTTCCGTCTTAGGACCTCCTTTACAGTATCCTATAGGTTTTGGACTGAAGTGTTTTAGTTCTCATTAGTTTTCATAAATTGTTTAAGTTCTTCTTCAATTTCCTGGTTGACCCAATCATTCTTTAGCAGGATTCTCTTTAACTTTCAAGTGTTTGAATTCCTTCCAAAGTTTTCCTTGTCATTGAGTTTCAGTTTCAAGGAACTGTAGTTTGATAATTTGCAGGGAATAATCTCAATCTTTTGGTATTGGCTGAGCCCTGATTTTTTACCCAGCATTTGATCCATTTTGGAGAAAGTTCTGTGTGCATTCGAGACAAATGAGTATTGCTGTTTCAGGCTGAATGTTCTGTATGAAGTCCATCTGGTCTAATGTGTCATTCATAGTTCTTGTTTCTTTGTTGATCTTTTGTTTAGATGATCTGTCCATGCTTAGAGTGGAGTGTTAAAATCTCCTACTATTAATATATTATTTTTGATCTGATTCTTTATTTTGGTTAACAGCTGGCTTATGTATTCGGCTGCTCCCATGTTGGGGGCATTGATATTTACAATTGTTAGGTTTTCTTGTTATATTGACCCGTTAAGAATGATAGAGTGTCCCTCTGGATCTCTTAATACAGTCTTTGGTTTAATTTCTAATTTGTCTGATATAAGAGTTGCTACCCCAGGTTTCTTCTTGGGTCCTTTGGCATGAAAAATTGTTCTCCATTCCCTGACTTTCAGTCTAGAGGTGCCTTTACGTTCAAAATGAGTCTCTTGTAGACAGCATATAGATGTGTCCTATCTTTATAACCAATTTGCAGCCCTGTGCCGTTTCATGGGAGCATTTAGGCCATTCATGTTGAGAGTTATGACTGAATGATATGTATTTATTAGTGCGCCTGGGTGTCTCAGATGGTTAAGCATCTGCCTTTGGCACGGGCCATGATCCCAGAGTCCTGGGATCAAGCTCCGTATCGGGTTCCCTCCTTGGTGGGAAGTCTTCTCCCTCTCCCTCTACTGTTACCCCTGCTTGTGCTCTCTCACTCTGTCAAATAAATAAATAAAAGGTTTTTAAAAAATATGTGTATTTATTGCCGTTTTACTGTCTGTACAGCCCCTCCTTCTGTAGAATGTCCTTGTAAACTTCTGGTCTATAATACTCTTCAGGTCTTTCTTCTTTTATAGAATCCCCCTTAGTATTTCTTGCAGGCCTGGCTTGGTGGTCACATATTCTTTCAGTTTCTGCCAGTCCTGGAAGCTCTTTTTCTCTCCATCCATTTTGAATGACAGCCTTGTTGGATAAAGTTTTCTTGGCTGCATGTACTTTTCATTTAATACCCTGAATATGTCTTGCCAGCCATTTCTGGCTTGCCAGGCCTCTGTGGACAGGTCTGACGTTATTCTGATGTTCCTCCCTCTGTACATAAGGAATCTCTTCCCCCTAACTGCCCTTAGGATGGCTTCCTTGGTTCTAAGATTTGTGTTTTACTCTTACATGCCGGGGAGTTGGTCTGTTCCCCTTGATCTTGGAAGGGGTCTTCTCTGCCTTTTGGACACGAATGCTGTTTCCTTCCCCAGGTTAGGGAAGTTCTCAGCTACAATTTGCTCACGTATACCTTCTAGTCCTCTCTCTCCACCCCCTCAGAGATCCCAATAATTCTGACATTGAAATGTTTCATGGTGTAGTTAATCTCTCTATGTCTGTTCTCATGGATTTTAGGCTGTTTGGTCCACCTCTCCTTTTCTTCCTTTCTATCAGCTTATCTTCTAGATCACTAATTTGTTCTTTTGCCTCATTTACCCTAACTTTTAGAGTATCCAGTTTAACTGTTTTTCATTTATAGCATTTGTAAGTTCGGCCTGATTGGCTTTCATTTTTGCCCTTAGAGATTCTCTATTGCTACAAATGGTTTTCTCAAGCCTAGCTATTGACTGCATAAGTGCTACCCTGAAGTCTATCTGTGACATCTTACTTATATCCATATCCATTAGGTCTGCAGGAGAGGCCATTGTCTCTGGTTCTTTTCTTTTGTGTGAGTTCCTCTTCTTATTCATTCTTTTGAGGGATGGTTGAGGGAATCTACAGAGTCCAAAATATCAATCACAATCCCTGCAAGATGCACCCTGGAACAATCCAGAGCAGCTGGAATCATCACCAAAATAACAAAGACAAAATAAAATCCAAATATACTATTTATGAAATTTAAAAAATTTTAAATGAAAGAAAACAAATTTTAAAAAGGGGGGCTATAACCTCTCAGTGTGGGCAAGGTAGGGTGTTTCTGTACTACCTGTGAGTACTTTGTTCTCGTGTAGAAGCTAATATTTCCCAGATTTACAGGGAAAATAAAACTGGTATATATGTAAAGGTAGTATTGAATGGGAAAAAAGACTACATAGCAGCTTTTATATCTATATATCAAAAAACCACATAGGTATGAAAAGTACAAGTTAAAAACTATGAGATATGTTATATTAAACATTTTGTTGAAATGAGAAAAAGCTAAAAAGAAAAAACACAGAAGAAACATGAGAAAGAATAGAAAAAAAAAAAAGAAAAGTTGTGTGTGAGAAACACACCAGCCATGAGGCAAAACCTGGAGCTCAATATACTACTTTTCCTGGGTGTTGGGGTTTTAGAGTTTTATGGGGACCCTAGGTTTGTCCTCCTCTTGTTCTTTCAGCTTCTTTTCTGGCGGAGGGACCTGCCATGCTGTTTTTCAGGCAGCCCTGCTTGGGCGGAGTTGCCCTGCCACTTATTTGGGGGCTGAGATCTGTGGAAACTGGTTTTTTGGGCTTTTGTTCTCTCGCATCTTTTCGAGCCTTTTCTGAGGGTCAGAGCAAAGGAAAATATCTCCACCTACACCGCTGCTCCAGGGCAGAGAAATGAGGCTGCTCTTCTCAGATCCTTCCAGAACACAGTCTCTGTTTCTGTAAGCATTGCTGAAAACAGCAGCCTCACATGGGCGGGTGCTACAGGGTACCAGCCACCCTCTCAGGGATTGACTCAGGCCCCCGTTTGTCTCTGGCCTTTGTCTTTCTAAAACCATGAGTTGTCCCAGCAGCGGTGGAAATGGTGGCAAGAGTGGCGATGGTGGTAGCAGCGAGCCCCAGGTTTGCGGTGCCCCCTCAGCTCCTGGATGCTGTTTGAACGCTGTTACAGGCCTTTCCTGTCCTGCCACTACAGCTCTGCAAGTTATCGCCAGTACGCCAGTGCAGGATGCTTTTGTGCTCTGCTGTTATATCGCTTTCCAGGGGCCAGCTTAGAGTGGTGCCCTCCACTTCCTATTTATCTTCTGATATCTGCCTGCAGAATCAGACCTCCATCAATCATACCTGGAAACCACGGATTTTCTGCTTGTGGAGATCCAGATATATATTCTTGCATCTCAGGCTGATATTGTGGGTGTTCAGAATGGTTTGGTAGATATCCAGCTAAATTCAGGGGAATTTTTGCACTGGAGTCCCCACTCCTCTGCCATCTTGCCCCCCATACCATTTCTTTATCCATCCAACTGTTGATGGACAACTGGGCAGTTTCCATAATTTGGTTATTGTGGACAATGTTGCTAAAAACATTGGGGTGCACATGCTCCTTGGAATCATTATGTTTATATCCTTTGAATAAGCACCTAGGAGTGCAATTGCTGTGTCATAGAATGGCTCTATTTTTTAATTAATTTTAATTTTAATTCAATTAATTTGCAAATCATGTATTATCAATTTCAGAGGTAGAGTTCAGAGATTTATCAATTGTATATAACACCCAGTGCTCATTACATCACGTTCCCTACTTAATGCCCATTACCAAATAAGCCCAGGGCTCTACGCACCTCTTATCCAGCAATTCGTAGTAAAAGGCAGTCATAAAAGCCTAATCTCGCCACTATTGTTCAACATAGTACTAGAAGTCCTAGCAACAGCAATCAGACAACAAAAAGAAATAAAAGGTATTCAAATTGGCAAAGAAGAAGTCAAACACTCTCTTTTTGCAGATGACATGATATTTTGTGTGGAAAACACAAAAGACTCCACCCACAAATTACTAGAACTCATACAGCAATTCAGTAATGTGGCAGGCTACAAAATCAATACACAGAAATCAGTTGCTTTCTTATACACTAACAATGCAACTGTAGAAAGAGAAATTAGAGAAATGATTCCATTTACAATAGCACCAAAAACCATAAGATACCTTGGAATAAACCTAACAAAAGAGGTAAAGGATCTATACTCTAGGAACTACAGAACACTCATGAAAGAAATTGAAGAAGACACTAAAAGATGGAAAAATATTCCATGCTCATGGATCGGAAGAAGAAACATTGTTAAAATGTCTATGCTACCCAGAGCAATCTATACCTTCAATGCCATCCCGATCCAAATTCCAATGACACTTTTCAAAGTGCTGGAACAAACAATCCTAAAATTTGTATGGAATCAGAAAAGACCCTGAATTGCCAAGGAACTGTTGAAAAACCAAAACAAAGCTGGGGGCATCATGTTGCCCGATTTCAAGCTATATTACAAAGCTGTGAAAAAAAACAAAACAAAACAAAACAAAACAAAACAAAAAACAAAACTGTGATCGCCAAGACAGCATGGTACTGGTACAAAAACAGAAATATAGACCAAAGGAACAGAATAGAGAGCCCCGGTATGGACCCTCAACTCTACGGTCAAATAATCTTTGATGAAGCAGGAAAAAAACATGCAATGGAAAAAAGACAGTCTCTTCAATAAATGGTGCTGGGAAAATTGGACAGCCACATGCAGAAGAGTGAAAGTCGATCATTCTCTGACACCATTCACAAAGATAAACTCAAAGTGGATGAAAGACCTCAATGTGAGACAGGAATCCATCAAAATCCTAGAGGAGAACATAGGCATAACTACTTTGACATCGCCCACAGCAACTTCTTTCAAGATACATCTCCAAAAGCTAGTGAAACAAAAGCAAAAAGGAACTTTTGGGACTTCATCAAGATGAAAAGCTTCTGCACAGCAAAGGAAACAGTCAACAAAACAAAGAGGCAACCCACAGAAGGGGAGAAGATATTTGCAAATGACACTACAGATAAAGGGCTGGTATCCAAGATCTATAAAGAACTTCTCAAACTCAACACCCAAAAAACAAAGAACCAAGTCAAAAAGTGGGCAGAAGATATGAAAAGACACTTCTCTGAGGAAGACATACAAATGGCCTACAGACATAGGAAAAAATGCTCATCATCATTAGCCATCAGGGAAATCCAAATCAAAACCACATTGAGATACCACCTTACACCAGTTAGAATGGCAAAAATGGACGGGGAAAGAAACAACAAATGTTGGAGAGGTTGTGGAGAAAGGGGAAGACTCTTGCACTGTTGTGGGAAAGCAAGTTGGTAGAGCCACTTTGGAAAACACTGTGGAGGTTCCTCAAAAATTTAAAAATAGAGCTAGCCTATTACCCAGCAATTGCACTCTTGGGTATTTACACGAATGACACAGATGTAGTGAAAAGAAGGGCCATATGCTCCCCAGTGTTCCTCGCAGCAATGTCTGCAATAGCCAAACTGTGGAAAGAGCCGAGATGCCCTTCAACAGATGAATGGATAAAGAAGATGTGGTCCATATATACAGTGGAATATTACTCAGCCATCAGAAAGGATGAATACCCAACTTTTACATCAACATGGATGGGACTGGAGGAGATTATGCTAAGTGAAATAAGTCAAGCAGAGAATGTCAATTATCATCTGGTTTCACGTATTTGTGGAACATAAGGAATAGCATGGAGGACATTAGGAGAAGGAAGGGAAAAATGGGGGAGGGGAATTGGAGGGAGAGATGAACTATGAGAGACTATGGACTCTGAAAAACAAACATGGTTTTAGACGGGATGGGGAAGGGGGGATTGGTTAGCCCAGTGATGGGTATTAAGGAGGGCACATACTGCATGGAGCACTGGGTGTTATATGAGAACAATGCATCGTGGATCACCACATCAGAAACCAATGAGGTATTGTATAGTGACTAACCTAACATAATAAAATTAAAAAAAAAAAAGAAATAGACTTTTCAAACTCTTCCAAAAAAAAAAAAAAAAGGATTTAATGAATTAATGTAATAAGTTCTTCATGGCTACTATTATATTTGTCTGAACCATGAAACTCTTTGAATTTTCTGTCTCTCATGTAAAGGGAAGAACTCTAGGGTAGGTAACAAGAACACTTCACAGAGGAAATATCATCTGACTGGGCCCTTAAAAAAAGGGCAGACGGACTAGCCCAAACAAAGGCATGTATGCATGAACCCACAGGCTCTGAGTGCAAGGCAGTAGTTCCAAGGACTAAGGCTGAAGTCTTAGGCATCTGGGAGAATGACAGGAGTACACTTGGGAAGCTAAAAAATAGATTTTGTGGAATCAGCAGTGTCCTGTCCAACCATTTCAAATGACTATAGACATTTCAAAAAGTCATTTAAAAACCATCGCTGGGAGGGGGGAAAAGATGGTGGAGGAGTAGGGGACCCTATTTCAACTTGTTCCCAGAATTGAGCTGGATATCTACCAAACCACTCTGAGCACCCATGAAACCAGCCTGAGATGTAAGAAGATCTGGATCTCTACAAACAGAATATCGCAGGTGGTTGGTTTTGAGGTATGAAGCGGGGAGCCATGATTCCACGGGCAGATACCGGAGGATAAATGGCAGCGGGAGGGTGCCTGGCCTTGGAGATCCTACACCACCAGTGTGCGACAGCCTCGCACGCTGGGGACCGGGCACAGACTCGCAGACAGGTAGCGGCGGCTAAAGGACTTTAGGGCAGCCCCCGGAGCAGAAACCCAGAGTGGCGTGGTCGCACAAGTGAACTGGGAGAGGCTGGCGGTTTTAGAAGCACAAAAGGCAGAGACGTGCCCCGAACTGGAGGCAGGACTGGGAGCGCTATGGAGAAGTGCACAACCCAGGACGCTGCAGTTTATAGCAGCACGGACAGAAACGGAGACCGTGTGGCCTGGAGAGCTCACTGAAGAACAGACTGCGGTCTCTCTGCTCTGAGGCAGAGGGTTGGAAATGGTCTCTTCTGCTCTGAGTCACGGAAGAGATGTGGAAAGCCGCCAGAGAACAAAAGATCCAAAAACTGATTACCGCCGAGCTCATCCCCCGCCACAGGTGGGCAGGGCAACTCTGCCCAAACAGGGTTGCCTGAATAAAAGCATGGCAGGCCCCTCCCCCAGAAGACAGGCTGGGAAAACAACAGGCCAGCAACCCTAAGATCTTGATAGGGTTCTGGTCAATAATTTGGACTCTATACATTCCCTCAAACACCCATCCACAGAATGACTAGGAGGAGGAGCCCCCAAAACAGAAAAGACTCAGAGATTATGACTTATGCTGCAGATTTACAAATGGATGCAGAGATAACCAAGATGTCGGAGATGGAATTCAGGCTAGCAGTTGTGAAGACAATGGCTAGAATGGAGAAATCAATTAATGGCAACCTAGAGTCTCTAAGGGCAGAAACTAAAGGTGAATTGGCAGAACTTAAAAATGCTATCAGTGAGATCCCATCCAATCTAGATAATCTAACAGCTAGGGTACCTGAGGCAGAAGAGTGAAAAAGAGACCTGGAAGACAATATAATAGATAAAAAGGGAAAAGAGGAGGCCAGGGAAAAACAACTCAGAATCCATGAAAATAGAATCACAGAAATAAGTGACACCATGAGGCGTTCCAGTGTCAGAATATTTGGAATCCCCTAGGGAGTGGAGAGAGAGAGAGAGAGAGAGAGAGAGAGAGAGGACTAGAAGATGTATTTGAGCAAATTGTAGCTGAGAACTTCCCTAATCTGGGGAATGAAACAAACATTCGCGTCCTAGAGGCAGAGAGGACCCGTCCCAAGATGAAGGAAAACAGGCCAACACCCCGGCATGTAATAGTAAAACTTGCAAATCTTAGAACCAAGGAAACCATCTTCAGGGCAGTTAGGGGAAGAGATTCCTTACGTACAGAGGGAGGAATATCAGAATCACGTCAGACCTATCCACGGAGACCTGGCAAGCAAGAAAGGCCTGGCCAGACATATTCAGGGTACTAAATAAGAAGAACAGGCAGGCAAGAATACTTTATCCGGCAAGGCTGTCATTTAGAATGGATGGAGAGATGCAGAGCTTCCACGACCGGCATGAACTGAAAGAATATGTGACCACTAAGCCAGCCTGCAAGAAATATTAAGGGGGGTTCTATAAAAGGAGAAAGACCCCCGAGAGTGATATACAACAGAAATTTACAGGGACAATCTATAAAAACAACGTCTTCGCAGGCAACATGATGACAATTAATTCATATCTTTCAATAATCACTCTCAACGGGAATGGCCTAAACGCTCCCATAAAACGGCACAGGGTTGCAGACTGGATCAAAAGACAAGACCCATCCATATGCTGCCTACAGGAGACTCATTTTGATCCTAAAGATACATCCAGACGGAAAGTGAAGGGATGGAGATCCATCTTCCATGCTAGCAGACCTCAAAAGAAAGCTGGGGTAGCAATTCTTATATCAGACAAATTAGATTTTAAACTAAAGTCTGTAGTTAGAGACACAGAGGGACACTCTATCATTCTTAAAGGGTCTATCCAACAAGAAGATCTATCAGTTGTAAATATGTATGCCCCCAACATGGGAGCAGCCATCTACATGAGCCAACTGTCAACCAAAATAAAGAGTCATACTGATAACAATACGTTAACTGTAGGAGACTGCAATACTCCACTCTCAGCAATGGACAGATCATCTAAGCAGAAAATCAACAAGGAAACAAGAGCTTTGAATGATACATTGAACCAGATGGACCTCATAGATATGTACAGAACATTCCACCCTAAAACAACAGAATACTCATTCTTCTCGAGCGCACATGGAACTTTCTCCAGAATAGACCACATACTGGGTCACAAATCAGGTCTCAACGGATACCAAAAGATTGAGATTATTCCCTGCATATTCTCAGACCACAATGCTCTAAAACTGGAACTCAATCACGGGAAAAAATTTGGCAGAAATTCAAACACTTGGAAGCTAAAGAGCACTTTGCTCAAGAATGTTTGGGTCAACCAGGAAATCAAAGAACTTAAACAATTCATGGAAATCAATGAGAATGAAAACACATTGGTCCAAAACCTATGGGATACAGCAAAGGCGGTCCTAAGGGGGAAATACATAGCCATCCAAGCCTCACTCAAAAAAAATAGAAAAATCCCGAATCCACCAACTAACTCTACACCTTAAAGAACTAGAGAAAAAGCAACAAACGATGCCTAAGCCACGCATTAGAAGAGAAATAATTAAAATTAGAGCAGAAATCAATGAATTAGAAACCAGAAACACAGATCAGATCAACGAAACTAGAAGTTGGTTCTTTGAAAGAATCAATAAGATCAATAAACCACTGGCCAGACTTATCCAAAAGAAGAGAGAAAAGACCCAATTTAAGAAAATTATGAATGATAGGGGAAAGATCACGACTAACCCCAAGGAAATAGAAACAATTATTAGAAATTATTATCAACAACTCTATGCCAATAAACTGAGCAATCTGGATGAAATGGAGGCCTTCCTGGAAACCTATAAGCTGCCAAGACTGAAACAGGAAGAAATGAACAACCTGAATAGGCCAATAACCAGTAACGAGACTGAAGCAGTGATCAAAAACCTCCCAAAAAACAAGAGTCCAGGGCCTGATGGATTCCCTGGGGAATTCTACCAAACATTCAAAGGGGAAATAATACCTATTCTACCAAAGCTGTTTCAAAAAATAGAAACAGAAGGAAAACTTCCACACTCATTCTATGAGGCCAGCATTACCTTAATCCCCAAACCAGGCTAAGATCCCATCAAAAAGGAGAATTTCAGACCGATATCCCTGCTGAATATGGATTCCAAGATCCTCAACAAAATCCTAGCTAATAGGAACCAACAATACATTAAAAGGATCATCCACCACGACCAAGTGGGCTTTACCCCCGGGATGCAAGGGTGGTTCAACATTCACAAATCAATCAATGTGATGGAGCACATTAATAAAAAGAGGGAGAAGAACCATACGGTCCTCTCAGTTGATACAGAAAAAGCATTTGACAAAATACAGCATTTCCTGATTAAAACTCTTCAGAGTATAGGGATAGAGAGAACATTCCTCAAGCTCATAAAATCCATCTATGAAAAACCCACAGCGAATATCATCCTCAATGGGGAAAAGCTCAGAGTCTTTCCCTTAAGGTCAGGAACATGTCAAGGATGCCCACTCCCGCCCCTATTGTTCAACATAGTACTAGAAGTCCTAGCAACAGCAATCAGACAACACAAAGAAAAAAAAGTATTCAAATTGACAAAGAAGAAGTCAAACTCTCTCTATTCACAGACGACATGATACTTTATGTGGAAAACCCAAAAGGCTCCACCCACAAATTACTAGAACTCATATAGCAATTCAGTAATGTGGCAGGCTACAAAATCAATGCACAGAAATCAGTTGTTTTCTTATACCCTAACAATGCAACTGTAGAAAGAGAAATTAGAGAAATGATTCCATTTACAATAGCACCAAAAACCATAAGATACCTCGGAATAAACCTAATGAAAGAGGTAAAGGATCTATACTATAGGAACTACAAAACACTCATGAAAAAAATTGAAGAAGACACAAAAAGATGGAAAAATATTCCATGCTCATGTCTCGGAAGAATAAACATTGTTAAAATGTCTATGCTACCCAGAGCAATCTATACCTTCAATGCCATCCCGATCCAAATTCCAATGACACTTTTCAAAGTGCTGGAACAAACAATCCTAATATTTGTATGGAATCAGAAAAGACCCCGAATCGCCAAGGAAATGTTGAAAAAGAAAAACAAAGCTGGGGGCATCATGTTGCCCGATTTCAAGTTAATTTACAAAGCTGTGATCGCCAAGACAGCATGGTGCTGGGAAAATTGGACAGCCACATGTAGAAGAATGAAACTTGACCATTCTCTAACACCATTCACAAAGATAAACTCAAAGTGGATGAAAGACCTCAATGTGAGACAGGAATCCATCAAAATCCTAGAGGAGAACATAGGCATAACTACTTTGACATCGCCCACAGCAACTTCTTTCAAGATACATCTCCAAAAGCTAGTGAAACAAAAGCAAAAAGGAACTTTTGGGACTTCATCAAGATGAAAAGCTTCTGCACAGCAAAGGAAACAGTCAACAAAACAAAGAGGCAACCCACAGAAGGGGAGAAGATATTTGCAAATGACACTATAGATAAAGGGCTGGTATCCAAGATCTATAAAGAACTTCTCAAACTCAACACCCAAAAAACAAATAATCAAGTCAAAAAGTGGACAGAAAGTATGAAAAGACACTTCTCTGAGGAAGACATACAAATGGCTAACAGGCACATGAAAAAATGTTCATCATCTTTAGCCATCAGGGAAATCCAAATCAAAACCAGATTGAGATACCACCTTACACCAGTTAGAATGGCAAAAATGGACAGGGAAAGAAACAGCAAATGTTGGAGAAGTTGTGGAGAAAGGGGAACCCTCTTACACTGTTAGTAGGAATGTAAGTTATTACAGCCACTTTGGAAAACAATGTGGAGGTTCCTCAAATAATTAAAAATTGAGCTACCCTATGACCCAGCAATTGCACTACTGGGTATTTACCCCAAAGACACAGATGTAGTGAAAACAAGGGCCATATGCATACCAGTGTTCCTATCAGCAATGTCCGCAATAGCCAAACTGTGGAAAGAGCCAAGATGCCCTTCAACAGATGAATGGATAAAGAAGATGTGGTCCACATATACAATGGAATATTACTCAGCCATCAGAAAGGATGAATACCCAACTTTTACATCAACATGGATGGGACTGGAATAGATTATGCTAAGTGAAATAAGTAAGCAGAGAAAGTCAATTATCATATGGTTTCACCTATTTGTGGAACATAAGTAATAGCATGGAGGACATTAGGAGAAGGAAGGGAAAAATGAAGGGGGGGAATTAGAGGGAGAGATGAACCATGAGAGACTATGGACTCTGAGAAACAAACAGGGTTTTAGAGGGGAGGGGGATGGGGGGATTGTTTAGCCTGGTGATGGGTATTAAGTAGGGCACATACTCCATGGAGCACTGGGTGTTATATGACAACCATGGCTCATGGATCACCACATCAAAAACCAATGATTTATTGTATGGTGACTAACATAACATAATAAAAATTTAAAAAAAATAAATAAAATCCATTGCTGCTTGGATTGGAGTTAAGATAGTGAAGTAGTAGGGGGACCCTTCGCCTTGCCCTAGAATACAGCTAGATTAACATCAAATCATTTTGAACCACTAGAAAATTAATTTGAGGATTAAGAAAACAATATGAACAATTGGAGGGAGAGAACATGGCAGGTGCGAGGTTTGAGACATAAACTGGAAGAGAGAAAAGCTGCAGTGCTGCAGAGGGGTGGGAATCATTTTGCTGGAGTGAACTCAGGGAGAGAAGGAGAAAGGGATAGAGAAAGCAGTGTGTAGTGTTTTTGCAAGGTGCCGTGCTGTAGGGATTCCCTGGGTCACATGGGGAGAGAAAGTTCCCCTTCCTGGAGTGCATTTGGAACAGGGTATTTTGCATTTCCAAGGACAAAAGAGTGGTTCGGTGGTATTGAGCAGCCATTCAATAGAAGGGGAAAGAGGCACATGCAGAGGGCAGGCAGATAAACTGGTTACAGCTTTTTACTGTGCTTCAACATAGACTGGGCACTAGTGCAAGCATGCAAATGTTTTTCTGGGACAGAAAGGTGCTGAGAGCAACACTGTGAGGCTCCCCTCTGGGGAGGAAGTGAGCAGGTCCACACGCTCCTGGGTACTCTAAGATTTGGTGTTTTGAATCCCAGCTGCTGGCCAGAGATAAAACACAGGAGAACTGTGGTGCCAGGCATGCTAACGGCCAGGCATAGACAAGCTGAGGACAGGGATCTGATGAAAACCTGGACATAGAAGGGGCGATTGTTTGCTTTTCCATGAGGGCTTCCTGAACAGCAGCTGCTGCAAGTTCCCCTCCCTATGGACAAGAGGGAGGGGTGATGCCATGTTCCATCATCACCACCACCCCACCCCCCCGCCCACCAGCACAATGGGACTTCAGAGAGAAACAAAGCACCTCCAGTGGAGGCTGGGGTTGCTTACTTCAAACCCAGCCCCGCTGTGCCCAACAGTGGCACCTTTATTAGGGCAGGTCTGAGTGTGGTCTGAATGTGAACCAGTGCAGTAGGACTCTACCTCAGAAGACAAACAAAGACCTACCACATGCATCAAGGCTACTGATCATAGAGTGCTCCAAAATGTCAGCTGCAGGTCTGGTGGATATAGGACCAGGCTTTTTAAATTCATTTTTTATTTTATATATATATATATAGTTTTATTTTATAATTTTTTTTAATTTTTAATTTTCTTTTTTAGCATCAAGCTTGTAGTTTTTGGTTCATTTGTTGGCTTGTTTGTTTGTTTCCTTCTGTTTTTTGGATCAGATTTTTTCCCTCTTTCTCTTTTCCTTCTTTCTTTTTCTTTGGAGTCAGACATATAATTTTTAATTTATATCTTTGTTTGCTTTCTTATTCCTTTTCCATTTTTCTTTTCTTGGATCTGGCTTTTTTCAGGCTTATCTTAACAAAAAAATGAAAGCTCACCTAGTTAAAAGTCCAAACACTTCATACTACAAACAAGGAAGGACTCTGCAGAAGACTGACCTGTGGGAAAGAGCAGCCAAAACACAACAGCAGAATGCACAGGGCATACATTAGAAACACTTCCTGAAGTGCCAGGCCCTGGAAAGTGCAGGATCCCTTCTTAATATAGTATTACTCTCAGGAGCAGGAAATGCACAAAAGATAGAAACCTAGACATAATAACAAGACAGAGGAATTCTCCCTAAAAGAAAGGTCAAAAGGAAATCACATCCAGTAACTTAGTCAAAACAAATACAAGCAATATGACTGAATAAGAATTTAGAACAAGGGTGCCCGGTGGCTCAGTCATTAAGTGTCTGTCTTTGGCTCAGGTCATGATCCCAGTGTCCTGGGACTGAGTCCTGCATTGGGTTCCCTGCTCAGCGGGGAGCCTGCTTCTCCCTCTCCAGCTCCCCCTGCTTGTGTTCCCTCTCTCGCTGTCTCTCTCTGACAAATAAATAAAATCTTTTTTAAAAAAGAATTTAGAGCAGCAGTCATAACAATACTAGCTGGGCTTGAAGAAGCATAGAAGAAACCAGAGAAACCCTGGCTGCAGAAATAAAAGACCAAAAATTATTCAGGCCAAAAGAAAAAAAAAATTGCTATAACTGAGATGCAAATTCGACTGGATGTAATCATAATGAGTATGGAAGAAGCATAGGAGAGAATAGGTGGTATAGAAGATAAAAATATGGAAAATAATGGCGCTGAAAAGAAGAGGCAAAAAAACTATTAGATCATGAATAAAATCTTAGGGAACTCGGTGATTCCACAAAGCACAATAATATCTGTATCATAGGTGTCCCACAAGAAGAAACGTGGGAAAATGGGGCAGAAGGTTTATTTGAACAAAGTATAGTTGGGAACTTCCCTAATCTGGGGAAGGAAACATGCATTCAAGTCCAAGAGGCACAGAAAACTCCCCTCAAAATCAACAAAAACTGGTCAGCACCATGACATATTAGAGTGAAACTTGCAAAATACAAAAATTAAGAGAGAATTCTGAAAACACCTAGAGACAAAAAGTTCTTAACCTACAAGGGTAGACACATAAGGATAGCAGCAGACCTAACAACAGAAACTTGGCAGGCCAGATGAAAGTGGCATGATATAAAATAAAATGCTGTATGAGAAAAATATGCAGCCAAGAATACACTATCCAACAAAGCTGTCATGCAGAATAGAAGGAGAAATAAAGATTTTCCAAGATAAGCAAACACTAAGGTAGTTCGTGAACACTAAACCAGCTCTGTAAGAAATATTAAAGGGAAACCTTTGAGCAGGGAAAGAGAGACCAAAAGGAACAACGACTAAAAAGGATCAGAGAAATTCTCCAGAATCAGTGACTTTATAAGTAATACAATGGCACTAAATTCATATCTATCAATAATTACTTTGAAAGTAAATGGACTCAATGCTCCAATAAAAAAACATAGGGCATCAGATTAGATTAAAAAATCAAGACCTGGGTGTTATATGCAACTAATGAATCATTGAACACTACATCTAAAACTAATGATGTACTATATGTTGGCTAACTGAACATTAAAAAAGTAAAAAATCAAGACCCATGGATATGCTGTTTATAAGACTCATTTTAGACGCAAATGCACCTACATGTTTAAAGTGAGGGGGTAGGGCGCCTGGGTGGCTCAGTTGGTTAAGCGACTGCCTTTGGTTCAGGTCATGATCCTGGAGTCCCGGGATTGAGTCCCGCATCGGGCTCCCTGATCGGCAGGGAGTCTGCTTCTCCCTCAGACCCTCCCCCCTCTCATGTGCTCTCTTTCTCATTCTCTCTCTCTCAAATAAATAAATAAAATCTTTAAAAAATAATAATAAAAAATAAAGTGAGGGGGTAAAGAACCACTTTTCATGCAAAAGGAGGACAAAACAAAATGAAAGTATCCATACTTATATCAGACAAGTTAGATTTTAAACTAAAGACTGTAACAAGAGATGAAGAAGGGTACTATATCATAATAAAGGGACATATTCAACAAAACGATCTAACAATTGTAAATATTTATGCCCCCAAATTGGGAGAATTCAAATATATAAATTAATTAATAACAGACTTAAAAAAAACTCATTGATAATAATACAAAAATAGCAGGGGACTTTAACACCCCACTCACAGCAATGGATAGATCATCTAAGCAGAAGATCAACAAGGAAACAACGGCAATGAATGACCACTGGACCAAATGGACTTATATATATATACAGAACATTTCATCCAAAAGCAGAATACACACTCTTTTCAAGTGCACATGGAACATTCTCCAGAATAGATCACACACTGGCTCACTAATTGGGCCACAGCCAGTACAAAAAGACTGAGATCATACCATGCATATTTTGAGATCACAACACTATGAAACTTGAAGTCAACCACAAGAAAAAGTTGGAAAGACCACAAATAATGGAGGTTAGATAGCATCCTACTAAAGAATGAATGAGTTAACCAGGAAATTAAAGAAGAAATAAAAATATATATGGAAGCCAATGAAAATGAAAACACAATAGTCCAAAACCTTTGGGACACAGCAAAGGTGGTCATAAGAGGGAACTACAGAGAAATACAGGCCTTCCCCAAGAGGCAATAAAAGTCTCAAGTATACAACCTAACCCTACATGTAAAGGAGTTTAGAAAAGAATGGCAAATAAAGCCTCAAACCAGCAGAAGGGAAATAATTAAAATCAGAGCATAAATCAATGATATAGCAATAAAAAAACCCCACTAGAACAGATCAACGAAACTAGGAGCTGGGTCATTGACAGAATTAACAAAATCAACAAACCTCTAGCAAGACTTCAACAAAAAAAAAAAAAAAAAAGAAAGTACCCCCCCAAAAAATAAAATCACAAATGAAAGAGGAGAGATCACAGCCAACACCACAAGAATACAAAAAATCATAAGAGAATATTATGAAAAATTAAATGCCAACAACTGGGCAATCTGGAAGAAATGGATAAATTCTTAGAAACATATAAACTACCAAAACAGAAACAGGAAGATATAGAAAACCTGAACAGACCCATAACCGGCAAAGAAATTGAATCAGTAATCAAAAATCTCCCAAAAAACAAGAGTCCAGGGCTGGATGATTTTCCAGGAGAATCCTACCAGACATTTAAAGAAGTAATACATATTCTTCTGAAACTGTTCCAAAAGAACAGGAATCGAGGGAAAACTTCCAAACTCATTGTATGAGGCCAGCATTACCTCGATTCCAAAACCAGATGAAGACTCCACTAAAAAGGAGAAATTCAGACCAATATCCCTGATGAACACAGATGCAAAAATTCTCACTAAGATACTAGCTAATAGGATCCAACATTACATAAAAAAATGATTCACAATGACCAAGTGGGATTTATTCCTGGGTTTCAGGGGTGATTCAGTATCTTCAAAACAAACAACATGATACATCACATTAATAAAAGAAAGGATAAGAACCATATGATCCTCTCAATAGATGCAGAAAATACAACATTTCTTGGTAAAAAAAAAAAAAAAAAAAACCTCAAGAAACTGGGATAGAAGGAACATACATCAACATCCTAAAGGCCATATATGAAAGGTCCACAGCTAATATCATCCTTAATGGGAAAAAACTGAGAGCTTCTCCCCTAAGGTCAGAAACATTACAGGGATGTCCACTCTCACCACTGTTGTTCAACATAGGACTGGAAGCCCCAGCCTCAGCAATCAGACAACAAAAAGATATAAAAGGCATCCAAATCAGCAAGGAAGTATGCAAACTTTCACTCTTTGCAGATGACATGACACTCTGTGTCAAAAACCTGGAACACTCCACCAAAAAAATTGCTAGAACTGATACAGAATTCAGCAGTGGCAAGACATAAAAGCAACGTACAAAAATCTGTTGCATTTCTATACACCAATAATGAAGCAGCAGAAAGAAATCAAGGAATCAATCCTGTTCACAATTGCACAAAAACCATAAGATACCTAGAAATAAACCTAACCAAAGAGGTAAAAGATCTGTAGTGTGAAAACTATAGAAAGCTTATGAAAGAATTTGAAGAGGACACAAATATATGGAAAAATATTCCATGCTCATGGATTGGAGGAAAAAATATTGTTAAAATGTCTATACTATCCAAAGTAGTCTACACATTCAATGCAATCCCTAGCAAAATAACACCAGCATTTTTCACAGAGCTAGAACAAATAATTCTAAAATTTGTATGGAACCAGAAAAGACCCTGAATAGCCAAAGGAATGTTGAAAAAGAATAGCAAACTGGGAAGCATCACAATTCTAGACTTCAAGCTGTGTTACAAAGCTGAAGTTAGCAAGACAGTATGGTAATGGCACAAGAACTAATGGAACAAATTAGAAAACCCAGAAATGGACCCATAATTATATGGTCAACTAATCTTTGACAAAGCAGGAGAGAATATCCAATGGAAAAAAGACAGTCTCTTCAACAAATCGTGTTGGGAAAACTGGAGAACATGCAGAAGAATGAAACTGGACCACTTTCTTACACCATACACAAAAATAAATTCAGAATGGATGAAAGACCTAAATGTGAGACAGGAAACCATCAAAATCCTAGAGGAGAAAGCAGGCAGCAAGCTCTTTGACCTTGGCTGCAGCAACTGGTTACTAGACCCATCACTGGACACAAGGGAAACAAAAGAAAAATGAATTATTAGGACCTCATCAAGATAAAAAGCTTCAGCACAGCAAAGGAAACAATCAACAAAACTAAAAGGGAACTGTTGGAATGGGAATAGATATTTGCAGATGATGTATCAGATAAAAGGCCAGTATCCAGAATTTATAATGAACTCATCAAAATCAACACACAAAGAATAAATCATCCAGTTAAGAAATGAGCAGCAGACCTGAACAGACATTTCTCCAAAGAAGTTATACAAATGGCTAACAGACACATGAAAAGATGCTCAACATCATTCAGCATCCAGGAAATAGAAATCAAAACCACAATGAGATACCATCTCACACCTGTCAGGTGGCTGAAATTAACAACTCAGGAAATAACAGATGTTGGCAGGGATGCAGAGAAAGAGGAACCCTTTTGTACTTTTGGTGGGAATGCAAACTGGTACAACCACTCTGAAAACATTATGGAGTTTCCTCAAAAAGTTAAAAATAGAACTACCTTATGACCCGGCAATTGTACTCCTAGGTATTTATCGAAGGGATACGACAGTGCTTATTTGAAGGGGCACATGCCCCCCAATGTTTATAGCAGCATTATCAGCAATAGCCAAATTATGGAAAGAGCCCAAATTTCCATTAACTAATGAATGGATAAAGAAGATGTGGTATGTTTATATATACATACCATATACATATATATGTATATATTACTCAGCCATCAAAAATAATGGAATCTTACCATTTGCAACAATGTGGATGGAACTTGAGTGTATTATGCTAAGCTAAATAAGTCAGTCAGAGAAAGACAAATATAATATCATTTCACTTGTAAGTGGAATTTAAGAAACAAAACAGATGAAGGTAGGGGAAGGGAATGAAAAAGAAAATAAGATAAAAACAGAGAGTGAGGCAAACCATAAGAGACTCTTTAGTTATGAGAACAAAAATCAGAGAGATTTAAAGTGAATGAAATTCAAAATGAGTGTGATTCTCCATTTCTGAAATGAAGGAGGCTATGTGAAAATACCTGAAAGTAGCCACTGGTTGCTGAGAGTGACATTTGGCTGACAGCCAGCAATGAAACACGGATCTCAGCCCTACAACCATAAGGAATTGAATTTTGCCAACAATTGGAATGAACTTGAAAGTGGATTCTTCCTCAGAGCCTCCAGTTAGGAGCTCAGCCTGGCCAACAAACATCTTGATTTCAGTCTTGTAAGACCTTAACCAGTGAACCCAGCTAAACCTGCCCAGAATTTTGACCTACAGAAAGAACTGTGAGCTAATAAATGAGTTTTTTTAACTGCTAAGTTTGTGGCAATTTGTTATACAGCAATAGAAACTAATACAGTGGTTGAGCAAAAACCTTTGGTACCCATGTCATATTCCCTTCAGCCACCTCTGATTTGTAACTACAGCCATAGTGGACAGTTCTGCTGGTGTCCTACCTCAAAAGCACTCTGAACATCTTTATACATTCTGCCTCAGTGCCTTTTTTGATGCTGTGGACTGTTCTCAAAACTAACCCAGAAGTTTAGGGAAAATTAATGCCCCCATGGGCAACTCTCAATCAGTGGAAAAAGGGAAATGGAATTAGATATATCTTCCAGCCTCTGAAAGACATTTATGTAGACAATTCTGGGCGACTTGCTATATGCTTCTCAGATATCTTGGTGGCATCAAGCTTCTGCTTACAGTAGTAACCTCAATAATGCATCATTGCATTAAATTTCCTCCTTCAGTCCTTTTCTGCTCCCTCACTTATGCTTCCCAGGATTACCTCCTAAGTAAATTACTGTTCCTAAATACTTGTCTCAAGCTCTGTTTTCAAGAAAATCTAAATAAGCCAGTGATGCTAAAAACTAATGTACAGAGTACTAGAAGAGAGAGCAGGTATGGTGGCAGAAGTAAAAATAATAAGTTCAGTTTCAGTTTGGGATATAATGAATTAAGGGGTCCTGTATGATATTAATTTATTCATCCAACACATATTTATTGATCTATTATGTGATATAGGAGAAGTGAAGCAGTGATCAAGGCAAACTGATTCTAATTCCTTTGATGCTAAAAAAGTGATAGGGAAGGAAAACAAAAAGTTCTCTGAATATTTGAAGGACAAATCCAGGGTGCTTAGGTGTGTATACTGGGTAAACCTAACATTAGCATTTGTCTTCTTGAAGGGTCCTAGAGAAAACTTTTCAGATGAGACCTGAAAGATGAGAAGGCATTTTTGGGAGACAGTGTGGGAATAGAAGTGAGAGAGGGAGAGAAGGAGGGGATCCAGGAAGAGGGAAACATGTACTCAACTCCCTAAGGTGAGAAAGACCTTGATACATTTGGTTATGGCTGTAGTGGAAAGGGAAGGAGTATAGCACAAAGTGAAGTTAAAGAGTTAGGAGTACCTGACCTTGCAAGGCTTTGTAGGCTACTTTGAGGTTTTTTTGTTTTTATCCTATGGGCAAGTGGAAGCCAAAGAAGTGTTTTAGCATGGCAGTGCCAACAGATTTGCATTTAAAAGACATAATTTTAGCTGTTTTGTGGAGATGAACTGGGGAGGTAGGTAGCTTGAAGAAAGGAAAACTAGCTAGAAGACTAAATTTTATAGGTGAAAGATGAAAGTGGCTTGGATTAGTGTAGCACCAGTGGCAATGGAGAAAAAAGTGAACAGACTTGAGAGGTATTTAGGAAGTATAATTAAAAGGACTTGGTGATTGACTACATGTGAGGGTAGTTTACAGAAGGAAATGTTAAAGATGATTACCAAGTGTCTACCTTAATCATCTGAGTAAATGGTGGTGCCATTTCTGCAGAGATGGAATAATGAAATCATATAAATGTGGATGCAATCACTTCTGTCCCTCAATCCCTTCTCATGGCCTTGACATCCAGTCAAAATTTGCTCTTCCTGGATCTCACTCCTTTAGAAACCTCTGCTTAGCAGAGTTTCTACTGCTAAGTCATATTAATTATGAGCTAATGTTATAAGCAAAGTAATATTAATTAAAGCTAATGGGTTAATATGCCATCTCTACTAGTACTGAGCTTGGCATCTTGCCAGGGGTTTTGGGAAAAGAATGCCTTTATTAAAAGAGCCATTGTGGGAAATCAAAGATACTGGAGATATTTGTAGACAGGAAGGGTTTCTTGTGAGGGGGGATATTCCACATCCTTTTAATAATTAACAGTAGGGTCACCCCCAAAATGACTCAAGAATAAGATAATGCCCTTAACCTCCTTTTGAGCATGTCTTTAATTTTGCCCAAATATCAAGAAGATTGGGGCTCAGTGGAAGGGCCTCATTATTGGGATCCAGATTCTACCCCAGCCAAGCTGAACTATATCAGCTGATGAGAGCTAATTGTTAAATTTTCAGGAATTTTGTGACTAGTTTAAGTGACATCACCTTGGTAGGTTAAAATTGACCAGATTTGGAGAATTTACAACATAGAAATTGGCAAATTCTACAAATTAGGGCTTGTTTTCCTTCAGAGAACTGGTTGCCAAACATTTACCAGCACACCACCAATCTCAGTCCTGCCACAGACTAACAATGTGGCTTTTTAATCTACACTCACATCCTTGGTGATCACATCCATTCTTGTGGCTTTAATACCAGGTATATTCTGAAAACTCCCAAACTGATATCTCTAATCCAGATATTTCTCCCCAGTGCCAGACTCATATATCAGACTCATTTAATCAACTGCACAGTTAACATTTAACATTTCAACTTGGATATCTAATAGACATCACAAATTTAACACGTTCAAAAACTAAGCCCTTCATCTACAACTCCTGCACTCTCCTCACCACAATCTTTCTTCTGCTATCTTGACCATTTCATCAAATGGGAATTCCTTCCTTTTGTTTAGGCCCAACACACTGTTATTATCACTGAATATTCTCTTTCTCTCACATCCCACATTCAATCCATCATTAAATTCTATTGCTTTACTTTCAAAACTCATCCAGAATCTGACTGTTCCCATCTCCACTGCTACCATCTTATACTGTGCCACCATTATTTCCTACCTGAATCATTGTAGTAACCCCCTGAGTGGTCTCCTTGCTTCTTCCTTTGCCCCCCTGCAGTCTATTCTCAATGTAGCAACCAGAGTAATCTCATTAAAACACAAGTCAGATGGGAATAAATCGATTCTGGATGTGTTAGCAGAAGACTGCATTAACAAAAACACAACTTTAAAAACTTCAAACTTGGTTCATTGTAGTTTTGATTTGCAATTTCCTGATGATAAGTGATAATGAGCATCTTTTTGTGTGTCCATTGGGCATCTATATGTCTTCTTTAGGAAAAAAAAAATGTCTGTTCATGTCTTCTGCCCATTTATCAGCGGATTACTCTTTTTTGGGTGCCGAGGTTTATAAGTTCTTTATATATTGAAATACTAGCCCTTTATCAGATATGTCATTTGTAAATATTTTCTCCCATTCTGTAGGTTGCCTTTTAGTTTTGTTGATTGTTTCCTTCACTGTGCAGAAGCTTTTTATTTTGATGAAGTCCCAGTAGTTTATTTTTGCTTTTGTTTCCTTTGCCTCAGGAGACATATTTAGTAAGAAGTTCCTACAGCTGATGTCAAAGAGGTTACTTCCTGTGTTCTACTCTAGGAGATGGTTTCCTGTCTCACATTTAGGTCTTTCATCCACTTTGAATTTATTTTTGTGTTTAAGAAAGTGGTCCATTTTCATTCTTCTGCATGTTGCTGTCCAGTTTTCCTAGCACCATTTGTTGAGAGACTGTTTTTTCCCATTAGATATTCTATTCTTTTTTGTCAAGGATTAATTGACCATATACTTATGGGTTTATATCTGGAATTTCTATTCTGTTCTATTGATTAATGTGTCTATTTTTGTGCCAATGTCATGCTGTCTTTAATACTACAGCTTTGCAATATAACTTAAAGTCTGGAATTGTGATTCCTCCAGTTTTGCTTTTCTTTTTCAAGGTTGCTTTTGTGATTCTGAGTCTTTTGTGGTTCCATACAAATGTTAGGATTTTTTCCTAGCTTTGTGAAAAATGCTGTTGGTATTTTGTCTTTTTTTTTTTTTTAACTTAAATTCAATTAGCCCACATATACTACATCATTAGTTTTTGGTGTAGTGTTCAATGATTAATTAGTTGCATATAACACTCAGTGCTTTTCACATCATGTGCTCTCCTTAATGCCCATCACCCAGTCACCCCATCCCTCCACCCACCTCCCTTTCCACAGCCCTCAGTTTTTTTCCCAGAGTCAAGAGTCTCTCATAGTTTGTCTCCCTCTCTGATTTCTTTCCATTCAATTTTTCCTCCCTTGCCCTATGATCCTCTGCTTTATTTCTTGTATTCCACATATGAGTGAAACCATATGATAATTGTTTTTCTCTGATTGACTAATTTCACTTAGCATAATACCCTCCAGTTCCATCCATGTTGATGTAAATGGTAGGTATTCATTCTTTCTGATGGCTAATATTCCATTGTATGTATGAACCACATCTTCTTTATCCATTTATCTGTTGAAGGACATCTTGCTCCTTCCATAGTTTGGCTATTGTGGACATTGCTGCTATGAATATTGGGACGCAAGTGGCCCTTCTTTTCAGCACATCTGTATCTTTTTTTTTTTTTTAAAGATTTTATTTATTTGACAGAGAGAGACACAGCAAGAGAGGGAACACAAGCAGGGGGAGTGGGAGAGGGAGAAGCAGGCTTCCCGCGGAGCAGGGAGCCCAATGCAGGGCTCGATCCCAGGACCCTGGGATCATGACCTGAGCCAAAGGCAGACACTTAACGACTGAGCCACCCAGGTGCCCCGGTATATCTGTATCTTTGAGGTAAATACCCAGTAGCGCAATTGCTGGGTTGTAGCGTAGCTCTATTTTTAACTTTTTGAGGAACCTCCATACTGTTTTCCAGAGTGGCTGTACCAACTTGTATTCCCACCAACAATGTAAGAGAGTTCTCCTTTCTCCACATCCTTGCCAACATTTGTTGTTCCCTGTCTTGTTAATTTTAGCCTTTCTAACTGTTGTAATGTGGTATCTCATTGTGGTTTTGATTTGTATTTCCCTGATGACAAGTGATGTGGAGCATTTTTTTTTTTTTCATGTGTCTGTTAGCCATTTGTATGTCTTCTTTGGAGAATTGTCTGTTCATGCCTTCTGCCCATTTCTCACTGGATTATTTGTTTTATGGGTGTTGAGTTTGAGAAGTTCTTTATAGGTCTTGGATACCAGCCCTTTTCTGTCATGTCATTTGCAAATTTCTTTTCCTATTCTGTAGGTTGCCTTTTAGTTTTGTTGAATGTTTCCCTTGCCATACAGAAGCTTTTTGTCTGATGAAGTCCCAATAGTTCATTTTTCCTTTTGTTTCCCTTGCCTGTAGAGAGGTGTCTCGCAAGAAGTTGCTACTGTTGGTATTTTGATAGGGATTGCATTAAATGTGTATATTGCCTTTGGTAATATAGACATTTTACAATATTTGTTCTTCCAATACATGAGCATTAAATGTGTTTCCATTTCTTTCTGTCCTCTTCAATTTCTTTCATCAGCATTTTATAGTTTTCAGAGTACAGATATTTTACCTCTTGGTTTAGGTTTATTCCTAGGTATCTTACTGTTTTTAGTGCAACTGTAGATGGGATTTATTCTTTGATTTCTCTTTCTGCTGCTTCATTATTGATGTGTAGAATGCAACAAATTTCTGTGTGTTGATTTTATATCCTGTGACTGTGCTGAATTCAAGTATTAGTTTTATCAATATTTTGGTGGACTCTTTTGGGTTTTCTACATAGAATATCATGTCATCTGCACATAGTGAAAGCTTGACTTCTTCCATGCCAGTTTGGATGCCTTTTATTTCTTTTTTTTATCTGATTGCTGAGGCTATGTCTTCCAGGACTATGTTAAATAACAATGGTGAGAGTGGGCATTCCTGTCTTTTTCCTGAATGCAGAGGAAAAGCTCTCAGTTTTCCACCATTGAGGATTTTTTTTTTAAAGATTTTATTTATTTATTTGTCAGAGAGAGAGACAGAACACAAGCAGGGGGAGAGGCAGGCAGAGGGAGAAGCAGGCTCCCCGCTGAGCAAGGAACCCGATGCGGGACTCGATCCAGGATCCTGGGATCATGACCTGAGCCGAAGGCAGCTGCCCAACCAACTGAGCCACCCAGGTGTCCCTGAGGATATTTTCTGTCAGTTTTTCATATATGGTGTTTATTATGTTGAGGTATGTTCCCTCTTTTTTTTTTATTAAAGATTTTATTTATTTATTTGACAGAGAGAGAGATAGCGAGAGCAGGAACACAAGCAGGGGGAATGGGAGAGAGAGAAGCAGGCTTCTTGCCGAGCAGGGAGCCCGATGTGGGACTCAATCCCAGGACCCTGGGATCATGACCTGAGCCAAAGGCAGATGCTTAACGACTGAGCCACCCAGGCGCCCGAGGTATGTTCCCTCTTAATCTACTTTCTTGAGGGTATTTATCATGAATAGATGTCATACTTTGTCATATGTTTTTCTGCATCTATTGAGAGGATCATATGGTTCTTATTCTTTCTTTTATTAATATGGTATATCATGTTGATTGATTTGCGAATATTTTTTTTTTTTTTGATTTGCGAATATTAAACCACCCTTGCAGCTCATGCATAAATCCCACTTAATTGTACTGAATGATTCTTTTAATGTACTGTTGGATTTGATTTGCTAGTATTTTGTTGCGAATATTTGCATCCATGTTCATCAGGGATATTGGCTTATAGTTCCCTTTTTTAGTGGGGTCTTGATCTGGCTCTGGTATCAGGGTAATGCTGGCCTCATAGAATGAATTTGGAAGTTTTCCTTCCATTTGTATTGTTTGGATGGGTTGAGAAGAATAGGTATTAACTCTTCTTTAATTGTTTGTAGAATGTCCCTGTGAGGCTATTTGACCTTGGACTTTTGCTTCTTGGGAGCTTTTTGACTACTGAATCAATTTTATGGCTGGTTATCTGTCTGTTCAACTTTTCTATTTCTTCCTGTTTCAGTTTTGGTCATTTATATGTTTCTAGGAATTTACCCATTTCTTCCTGTTTGTCCCATTTGTTGCCATATAGTTTTTCATAAGATTCTCTTATAGTTGTTCGTGTCTGTGTGGTGTTGGTTGTTATTTATCTTCTCTCATTTTTTTTTTTTAAATTTGGGTCCTTTCCCTTTCTTTTTGATAAGTCTGGCTAGGGGTTTATCAGTTTCTATTTTTTTTTCAAACAACCAGTTCCTGGTTTCATTGATCTGTTCTGTTGTTTTGTTAGTTTCTTTATCATTTCTTTCTGCTCTAATCTTTATTATTTCCCTTCTTCTGGCTTTAAGCTTCATTTCTTGTTCTTTTTCTACCTCCTTGAGGTCTATGGTTAGGTTTCTTATTTGAGATTTTTCTTGTTTTTTGAGGTAGGCCTGAATTGCTCTATGTTTCTCTCTTATGACTACTTTTGCAGCATCCCAAAGGTTTTGGATTGTTGTGTTTTCATTTCCATTGTTTCCATGCATTTAAAAAAAAATTTCTTGTATGATTTCCTAGTTGATGCATTCATTCTTCAGTAGGATAATGTTTTTTTTTTTTAAAGATTTTATTTATTTATTTGAGACAGAGAGAATGAGAGAGAGAGAGAGAGCACATGAGGGGGGGAGGGTCAGAGGGAGAAGCAGGCTCCCCGCCGAGCAGGGAGCCCGATGTGGGACTCGATCCAGGGACTCCAGGATCATGACCTGAGCTGAAGGCAGCTGCCCAACCAACTGAGCCACCCAGGCGCCCTAGTAGGATATTCTTTAAACTCCATGTAATTTTGGTCTTTCAAAATTTTTTCTTGTGGTTGACTTCAAGTTTCATAGTGTTGTGGTCAGAAACTATGCATTGTATGATCTCAGTTTTTTTTGTACTTGTTGAGTCCTGATGTGTGACCTTGTATGTGATCTAATCTGCAGAATGTTCCATGTGGACTTGAAAAGAATGTGTATTCTGCTTCTTTGGAATGGAATGTTCTGAATATATCTTTTAAGTCCATCTGGTCCAGTGTGTCATTCAAAGTCATTGTTTCCTTGTTGATCTTCTGCTTAGATGATCTGTCTGTTGCTGTAAATAGGGTGTTAAAGTCCCTTACTATTATTGTATTATTATCACTTCTTTCCTTTATGTTTGTTATTTATTGTTTTACATATTTGGGTGCTCCCAGGTTGGGAGCATAAATTTTACAACTGTTAAATCTTCTTATTGGAGAGTCCCCTTTATTATGATACAGTGCCCTTCTTGTTACAGTCTTTGGCTTAAAATCTAGTTTTTCTGTCAGAAGTATTGCTACTTTGGCTTTCTTTCAATGTCCTTTTGCATGATCGATGTTTCTCCATTCTCTCACTTTCAATCTACCCATGTCTTTAGGTATAAAATGAATCTCATTCATCCAGATGGTTAACAGACACATGAAAAGATGCTAAACATCACTCATCATCAGGGAAATACAAATCTAAACCACAATAAGATACCACCTCACACCTGTCAGAATGGCAAAAATTAACAACATAAGAAACAATAGGTGTTAGCAAAGATGTGGAGAAAGGGGAGCTCTCTTGCACTGTTGGTGGGAATGCAAAGTGGTGCAGCCACTCTGGAGAACAGTATGGATGCTCCTCAAAAAGTTAAAAATAGAAGTACCCTATGATCCAGCAATTGCACTACTAGGTATTTACACAAAGGGTACAAAAATACAGATTTGAAGGGGTACGCGCACCTGATGTTTATAGCAGCCTCTTCAACAATAGCCAAACTATGGAGAGAGTCCAAATGTCCATCAACTGATGAATGGATAAAGAAGATCTTGTGTACATGGAATATTACTCAGCTATCAAAAAGAATGAAATCTTGCCATTTGCAATGATGTGGATGGAGCTAGAATGTATTGTGCTAAGTGAAATAAGTCAGTCAGAGAAAGAGAAATACCAGAAATACCATATAATTTCACTCATATGTGGAATTTAAGAAACAAAACAGATGAATATATGGGAGGGAAAAACAGAAAAAAAAGAGAGAGGGAAATAAACCATAAGAGACTCTTAGAGACAGAAAACAAACCGAGGGTTGGTGGAGGGAGGTGGTGGGAATTGGGGTAGATGGGTGATGGATATTAAGGAGGACACTTGATATGATGAGCACTGGGTGTTTTATGTAAGTGATGAATCACTGAATTCTACCCCTGAAACAAATATTGCACTGTATATTAACTAAATAGAATTTAAATTAAATTAGAAAATAAAATAAAATAAAATAAAATAAAATAAAATAAAACAAAATGAGTCTCTTTGAGGCAGCATATAGATGGGTCTTTTTTTTATCCATTTGCACCCTATGTCTTTTGATTGGAGCATTTTGTCCATTCATTTTCAGAGTAATTTTTGATAGATATGTATTTATTGCAATTTAATTACTTGTTTTGTCATTGTTTCTGGAGAATTTTTCTGTTCCTTTCTTGTCTTTGTTACTTTTGTTTTTTCCTTTCCCCTCAAAGACTCCCCTTTAATATTTCTTGCAGGGCTTCTTTAGTGGTCACAAACTCCTTTAGTTTTCGTTTGTCTGTGAAACTCTATCTCTTCTATTCTGGATATTGCTGGATAGAGTATTCTTGGCTGCCGTTTTTTCCTATTCAGCCATTACCTTCTGGCTTGCCAAGTGTGTAGAGATCTAGCCTGTGGGTCTTCCCTTGTAAGTTATGGTTTTCTTTTGTCTTGTTTTTAAGATTTTTTCTTTATTGCCATTGCTATATTATTTATTGCTATATTTTGCAAATTTAATTACAGTATGTCTTGGTGTTAGTTTTTTTTTTTTTTTTTTTTTTTTTTTTTTTTTGATGGGCGTTCTCTCTGCCTCCTGAATTTGGATGTCTGTTTCCTTCCCCAGATTAGGGAAGTTTTCAGCTATTATTTCCTCAAGTAAATTTTCTGCCCCCTTTTCTCTCTCTTCTTTTGGGATTACTATAATATGAATGTTATCACATTTGATGGAGTCACTGAATTCCCTTAGTTCTTGTGTTACATAATTCTTTCTGTCTTTTGTTCAGCTTCATTATTTTGCATTATTTTATCTTCCATATCATTTATTAATTCCTCTGCTTCTTCCATCCTTGTGGTCATCACATCAAGTTGGTTTTGCATCTTGGTTATAGAATTTTTTTTTCAGCTTGACTAGGTTCTAGATCTTCTATCTCTGCAGTAAGGGACTACCTGGTGTATTCTATGCTTTTCTCAAGCCCTGTGAGTATCATTATGTTTGTTGCTTTAACATCTGGATCAGGCATGTTACTTATATCTGTTTCAATTAGATCCCTGGCTGTGACCTTTTCTTGTTCTTTCTTTTTGAATGAATTTCTCTGTTTGGCATTTTGTCTAAGTCTTTGTCTTCTCTGTGTTACAAAACCTGTTATGTTTCCTGCTTCTGAGAAAAATGGATTTATGAAGAAGAGGTCATATAGTGTCCAGGGCCTGGTGCTTTATGGAGTGTGTCTGGTGTGTGCTGTGTGCACCCTGCTGATAGGCTTTGGCTGCTTTAACCTTCAGGCCAGTCATCCACAGAGGCTTTCCTTGTCTGTAGTGGGCAGTGTTTGGACCTTGGCCAGAGTGTGGTGAGTTTTACCTAGGTGTGCTCTGGTCTTCTTGTTAAATGAGACCTGATGCTACTTCCACTACAACTTGCAGAACTCTCTGGTCAGGAAATGTGGTGTGGACAAAGGTTTCTGCTGGTCTTCTAGGAAAGGGCCTACTGTGCTTGGACTGAGGCAAACTTGACCCTGAAGGGCAGTACTGACATAGCACAAGAGTGTGGGACCTGGTGTAAGCAATTTAGGCAGCCAGTGTGGAAGCTGTTGTGCTGAAGTTGGTTCTGTGTTTATGCTGAGGGGTGGGAAAGGGACATTGAACCAGCTAGCCCCTTTGTCCCTGGACGGGGGTCCCTGAGGTGCTCCTCTCAGGGAAGCACTCCAAGAAGAGCAAATAACCTCTCCCATGTGTGTCTCAGGCATTTATTAGATTGCTGATTTCATGCTGTCCCTCTTTCTGTTGTTTGCCTGCCTTCTCCCCAGGGGTAGAACAGTGCCCTTCAGGCTTTATCCCAGCCAAGCCTGCTGACTTTTAAAACTCCAGCCTTTAGGGACATGGTGTGGGTGGTAGCTTGTGCTGGTCTTTTGGGGGAGGGTTTTACCATGCTGGGCCTGATGGAGGTTTGACTGAGAATGGCAGTCATGCCAGAGTGCAGGGTCATGAAATTTGGATCTAGCAAGCTATGCAGCCAGTGTTGGGGCTGAGCTGTCCTTGGCAGGTGGCTCTGCATGTATGCTGAGTGGGGAGGGGAATGGTGTCCACTGGCTCCTTTGTCGCCAGAGGCTCCTTTGTGAAAGCTACTTCTCAGGGACATGCTCCATGAAGGGTGAATAATCTCCCCCTTGTGTGCCCCAGGCATTCCTCAGATTGTGCAGTCTGCTCCTGAGGTTGTTTGCCTGCCTTCTCTCCAGGAATGGGGCAGCACTCTCAGGGCTCTATCCCAGTCAAGCCCACTGACCTTTAAAACTCCAGTCTTTAAGTCCCACTGATTACAAGAACTCATGAAAATCAGCCCATCTAATTTTTCCAGCCAATGAATTTGGGGAAGTATTCTCTTTGTGTGTTCCCCTGTGTGTTCCTCTCTTCCACCCTTCTCCATGACCATAGCTCCCCTCCCTGGGGCAGCACCTGCAATCCATTTCTCTCTCAAGCCATGTCTCTGGACTTCCTACTTTCCTTGATGTGGCCTCTTCTCTCCCCCTAGTTGTGAGGTTTGTTCTGTCATCCTCAGGTTGATTTCTTGGGTATTCAGAATTAATTGTTGGTTATCTAGTTCTTTTTGAGAGAGGAGAGGAGTGTAGGGTACTCCTACTATGCTGTCATCTTAGCTCCTCCTTTCAGTAGGTTGACTTTTAGGGCTGATTGGGTCATGAGGGTAGAGCACTCATGAATAGAATTAGTGCTATCATAAAGGAGATCCCACAGAACTACCCAGGACCTTCCACCATGTGAGTACACAGCAAGAAGATGCTGGCTATGAACCAGGAAAATGGTCCTTGTCAAGATATAACAATGCTGTTGCCTTGATTTTGGATTTTCCTGACTCCAAACTTGTTGTTTATAAGCTACCTAGTCTTTGATAGTCTTTTTTAGATGCCCAAACAGGACTAAGACATCACTCCTTAACTACCTTACTTAAAATTATAAAGCTCACTACTTCATTCCAGCATTTCCTGGCTCCCTGTCTGCTTTATTATTTTTTTTTGGCCCTTATTATCATCTGATGCACTATGTATTTTATTTAATTTTATGTATTTTCTGTCTCCCAGACTGGAATATAAGCTCCATGAAAGCATGGGTTTTTCTATATTTTGTTAACTGTGGTGTTGCCCATACCTAGAACAGTGCCTGAAACATAGTGGGCACTAAGTAAATATTTGAATGAATAAATAAATATACTCTCTAATACCACTTACTACATTGTATTATAATTTGCTTGTTCACAGTAATTACATAGTAGGCACTCAATAAACATTTGATGAATGAATGAAATACAAAAGATTTTATAAACTCTAAAGCATTCAGTGCTATATTATTATGAAGTGGCTACCTTGTTCCCTTTTAGGCCACAACAATGAGGCTGCTTGCTGCTATTCTTAAGAACTGCCTCTACCCTTTCCACAAGAGGCAGCACTTTATTCTTACTCCCTACTCCCACACCTGGCCACTTCAAAATCAGTTAAAGCCTCTGCTATACCTGGCACTTTAAACCCCAAATTTTCTTTCTTTTTTTAAAAATTTTATTATGTTATGTTAGTCACCATACAATACATCATTGGTTTTTGATGTGGTGATCCAGGATCCATTGTTTTCGTATAACACCCAGTGCTCCATGCAGTACGTGCCCTCCTTAATACCCATCACCGGGCTAACCAATCCCCCCTCCCCCTTCCCCTCTAAAATCCTGTTTGTTTCTCAGAGCCCATAGTCTCTCATGGTTCATCTAAACCCCAAATTTTCAAACTCTACTGTCAAACACATAGGAGCTCAGCTTATGCCCCCCATTTCCAAATACAGGCTTCCCCTGCTATCTGAACATATAACATTCCTATGAAACCTTTCATAAGCCAGAATGACATAAAGCAAAGAAACAATTACCATTAATTTTATACAGAAAATATTCTGAGCATTCCCAGGTCCAAAAAATAATCTCTCTTAGACTTTTTTGATATCATAGGACACATCTTGCTAATGGATGCACAAAATAAATCCAGATGAAGCACAGACACAGTTCAAAGCTATGGAAGCTTGATGCTGAGATGCTGAATGTAGTTTTCAGGGAAAGAGCTTGGTGGCACCACTCTTGCTACAAAGGGTGCATGCTACCTCTGTAATGGCTCACGGCAAAACAAATGCTGAACACTTTTTTTTCATCTTTTTTTTTTTTGTAAAAGTGAAAATCCTCTTCAAATTTCTTTTGGTTAGCAAAAACAGGTACTAATGTAGGTCTTTCATTAAAGTGAGTGGCATAACATGAACTTTTGAAAAGCAGGGCTACTTGTACTTGCCTGAAGACAGAGGACTCTAAATCCCCACACCCATTTCTATGGCTGACCTGATATCTAAAACACTTTATACTTTCCAAATCACTTTGTGCGCATTTTTTTTTCATTTGATCTCCACACCAACCCTGTAAGTATCAACATCTCCATTTTCTATGTGAAGAACCAGAGGCCCATAAAGGTAAGTGGTTAGCCTAGGATCATACACTTAAGTACTAACTCAGGGCTGGACTTCAGATTCTCAGAATTCAAGACTTTTCACCTCATTGTAAATGCCTTTATAAACAATCCAACAAGAAAAATAAATGACCATATGAATAAATGAATAAAATGCACATACAACTCTTAATTGGCAGAGAATATGCACATTCCATGCAGTAATGAGGAAGGACAACACCCAAATGGAGTTTTTCCACTCAATTCCTCTACCATTAATTATCTACCATTCATTTGACATGGAGCTCACCCTACACAAGGAACATAATAATCACATAGAGCCTCAAAGTGAGAGCTAAAGTTTTCCCAGAATGAACTGCTCCATGGCTTAGAGGCAAGGGAGTTAGTGAATGGTATTGGGGAGTGGAGAAAAGGAGGGACAAAGAGGAATCATCAACAACCTCCCCTCATTCTCCACTCATTTAAACTATAGGCAACCAAGGAAGGGGTTTCCCTGGAAAATAATTTCTTTGTCTATTCATATGTCTGTCATTCATTTTATCATCCAACAAGTTGTGTATTCACTGAGAACTTCATAGTGCAAAAGCCTGCTAGTGGAGGTTACAGTGAAACAGTCATCTCTAGGGGAACTAGCTGGCAAATAAGGGAGAGAAGATATGTATATGCATACTAAAGATTGTAATTTGAAAGATTTAAGTGTTGTGGGAGAGGTGCAAAGAACAAGGTGGAGGATTCCAAGGCATGAGGAAATACCTCCAAATTTGGGGAATAAGTAATATCCTTATAGGAATGGGCCTGGTGTCTGGGCCTAGAAAAATGAGTAGGATATGAGCTTGAGATTGTTAGGGAATGAGAGGGGGAGGGCAAGTGGTGGCAATTTCTGAAAACACTAAGGGGGAAATTGTAAAGCATGTCCTGAAAACTTTGAGTTGTTCATTGTGGTTGGACTGTGGGGTGCAAGAAAGGAAAAATGGGCACCAAGACAGCAGAATATATGCTAAGGTTAGCTCCTGATTTCCACTGTGAGCACCCAGAACACAAGGGAGGAGCACATAGGTTGGATGGAAAAAGGAGATGGGTCCTCCCAACAAGGCTTAAGTTTCCTTGTTCTAACCTTGAGCCCTCCCATAATGGTCTTCCTTAAAGCCTTCTGGAAATAGGACAGCTAGAATGAGTTTCTCTCCACATTCAGTTCAATCTTATTTATGCAAGGCACATTCAGTCTCCAAGGAAAGACTTTACCACAGCAAAAGGCTAGGGCTATGGTCTTGTCCAGCAGTGAAGTGTTTTTCTCTGGCTGGAAAAGGCAGGATCTTTGCTGGGTGGTTAACTACCTGGATTCTTTCCCCCTTCCCAGCTTACCACCCTGGGCCTTAATCAAGTTTCTCAATGGGACATCTGGGTACTTAACTTGTCCTCTAATGAAGGATTTGCCTGGGCACCTCTACCTGGTAAGGCCATTTTTCCTAAGTGGCTCTATTTCCTGAACACACCTCTTTGCTTGGGAAATCCAGGCTGCAAAGAATGATGTAGGAGGCTCAATTATCTTCAGAATTCACCTTCCTCACCCTTTATTTCACTTCCCTTTTTTTCCCTTCTGGGATATAAATCATTCCACACTGAAGTTCTGTAAACCACTTCCACATTTAATTTTTTCCTTGATTTATTGCCTTGCCACTATTTGAAGCTTTTTTCTTAACAGTAGCCTGTATGAAAAAGCAGTAGGGGCTTTTGTGAACTAGAAGCTCAATGTAAGTCAGCAGTATGATGTGGCCGCTAAAAAAGTTAAGGCAATTTCATTAGAAAGAGAGGGCCCAGAAGGAGGGTGATGAAGGCTTTTGTTCTGCTTTACTGTTCCACCCTGAGAGTCAGCTTCTGCTGCCTTACCACCCTGATTAAGGATGCTGCAGATGGAGAGGGCCGTTGTCCTGAGAGGTTGCAATCACATTGGCCTCCTGATAGTTTCTCAATAGACTAGGCACATTCCTTCTTCAGGGCTTTTAAAGGGCTCTTCTCTCTGCCTGAAACATTTTCCCTAGTTTTTGACATGGCTTATTCCTTTATTTCATTAGGCGTCTGTATGGATATCTTCTCTCCAGAGAGGCTGCCTCTGACTTCATTGTTCAAAATAGTTTCTCCCATCATTCTCTATCTCCCTTTATACTGCTTTCTTTGTCTTTGTAACATTAATCATCTCCTGATACATATTATCTGTTTCTCCCATTAGAATATAAGCTCCATGAACATAAAGTATTTGTTTGTCTACTGATATATCTAAAACAGTGCCTGACACATAGTGAGAGCTCAATACATGTTTGAATAAACAAAGTACTTCATAGCATTTACTTCATGGTACTATAATTTATCTTTTCACTCATCTTGTCCCCACTAGAATCTTATCTAAGAAACCTCTTTTTTTTTGACATTTAATTAGCCAATGCTTAGCATGGAATGTATTGGATGAATGGTTGGGTGTCTTGTCAGGGATGTTGCAGAGGGGTTTCAAACATTGGGTGGGGTTGGCCTAAACCCACGCTGCCCAATTCAGTAGCCACTAGATACATGTGGCTATGGAACACTAGAAATGAAGCTTTTCTGAATTGAGATGTATTGCAAATGTAAAATACACACCAGATTTTGAAACCTTGGCATAAAAACATGTAAAATATTTCATCAGCAATATTTTCATTGAGTATATATGTTTAAATAGTAATATTTTGATGTATTGGGTTTAATAAATTATATTCTTAAAATTAAGTTCACCCATCTTACTTCTTCTTTATTGTGGCTACCAGAAAATTTTAAACTACATATGTGACTAGAATTATATTTGCTTTGAGTAGCACTGCTCTAGAGATTTTGACAAACTCCATGTTTAAACCCTGACCTTTACAAGCTTGTGAGGGTATGTGTTGGGGGTGTTGTAGAGGTGGGTCTTTGTAATTAACACAGAAGAGAGTTCTCCATAATCACTGTTCCTGGGGGACTGGTGACAGCAGGACCAAATAAGTACCAGGTCAAATAAGCACTATGGTTTGTTACTCAACCTCATCGTTCTCATTCCTGCCTTCTCTCACCCAGAGTCCTCAGAGCTGCTAGCAACAAGCCAGATTGAATGGTTAGAGTTTTTCACCTCCTTTCTTAGTTTCATGCCCACCCTGACAGTGAGAACAATGAATAGATAAATCGTCCAAAGGTGAGCTACAAATTCAAAAAGGAGAATCTAGCCACAAGCACCTTGGATAATCTATACCCAGCAGAATTCCACTTTGGAAAGTCTCTCTTTTCCTGATAAGCAATTTTAGCCATGTAACCAATTCCCGTCAGAGCTCTGTGCTGAGTTATCCAAATAGAGAGAAGAAGAAGATACATCATCTGCTCTTTAAGGGGATTATAATAAGTTTGGGAAACAGAACCTATGTGTGTGGGAAGTTAAACAAGAACACAAAACAGTCATCCAAGAAATGTTGGGCAGAGTGTGATTAAGGGCCAAATAAATGACCCAGAGTGTTAATGCTTTAGGAATTCAAATCAGTGTCAACTCCAAGGGTCAAGGAAAGTAGAGAAAGCTTCCTCACAGAGGTGTTACTTGAGCTGGACCTTGGAGGATCTGTGTGTTGTTACAAAATCCTAGATTTCCATAGGTTAAATGGCCCTCAGAGACATAGTGTACTCCACATTATGTGGATAAGGAAATTGAGACTCAGAGAGAAAAGTCTCATGGTAAGTAAGGAAAAAGTTGGGATTAGAACCAAGATTTCCTAGTTCCCAGTATACTACTCTCTCCTTCAGGTGCTAAGGAAGGATGGTGTTCTAGGTATAAAAAAGGCCCAGAAGCCCTAATGCCTTAACACTTACTCCTCAATCTGCCCCCCTCCCAACACACACACAACATATACACACACAGAGACATACACACACATCTCCAAACCTTATATGGGATCTCCCTTTCTGTTCTCCTCAAGAGCAGGTTAACTTAGCAGATAATACAGATAACACTGAATTCAAATTCCTGGTCAAACACCAATTCCTTTTTATTTAGTTAGAAATGGGCCATGTGTTGATGAATGGCCTCTCTGATGTAACCTGCCATCTCAAAAGCCTTAAGGTTGAGAGGCCCTCCTTCTGTTCCTTTTTGTCCCATCACCACAAGGTATACAGACTCAATCTGAACTACAGTCACTGCCTGGCTGCCCCGACTCTGGCCTTTGGTGCGGAGGTCCATGGTGTTGTTGCCCTCAGTGTAAAGGTTGTCCCGAATCAACAAGCATTTGGTCCCTGCAAGGGTGATTCCCTGAAGAAACAACTTCTCTCTCCCCTCTCTCGCCAGCAAGATCTGAATTTCTTCCTGGGTCAACTGGAACAAGTTGCCTTCGGGGTAAGAAGCTAACAACCAGGGTGGGGAATTGGTGATAATCGCTGCATCACAGCACATCCCAGTTTGTAGGAAGAGGGTGATGCAGTCTTGCCAGACCTCTTCGCTGATATCCCCTATGCACTGCATGATTCAAGTAAGCTGTCTCTAAAAGATGAATAATGTGCTTTCTAGTAATTTGGTCTGCCAAAGAAGTTTGTTAGCAGTTGGTTTAAGATGACTGATAAGCTGAGACTGAAATAACCTAAAAATACAGTCTGTTTCTGATAGTCTCTCCCCAGCAGCAAAATGGAGGAGGTCTTGGTGACTTGTATGAAGTTATGGCCCAGCTGCCCTCTGCTGTGATTTATCAAGCTATCTCTTGAGCATGAGTGAGGTCACAAAGGCTCTGTGACTTTTTAAATAGTCATCATCCACCACATTATGGGTGACTTTTGGTAGCAGCTTTCTGAAGCTGTACCTCTAGCTATTGAGATAGAAAATGGAGCAAAGTATACCTACTTCCGTAGGATACCATGGGAAGAACACCAACCCCCAACAATGGAAAAGCCCTCAAAGTAGAACATAAGTGGGCAACAATCAAGTTGGAGATTTGGTTATAAAACAGGACACCTTTGCTGCAGCAACTAGCATTTCAGATGTTGGCTAATCTTGCTGAGGCCTGAGCTCTAGGTACAAAGTCAAAAGTCCCACAGACTCAGCAGTTCACAGCTCCTTTTGGGAAAACCACAATAGCCTCCTCATGGATTCCCTGCCTTCAGACTCTTTCCTTCTAGTTTATCTTCTGGCCCACACCAGCTGTGAGTTTAGAGTTATTCATTCCTATCTAGCCATTCAGCAAGTATTTATCAAGCATTCATTATGTGCCAAGTACTTTTCTAAGCACTGGGATACAGTAGCAAACAGAGAAAAACCTCATGGAAGTGACATCATAGTGGGGAAGACAAATAATAAACAGATGGTAATAGTATCTTTTTTACTGAAAATATTTTGAGTCCAATACTTTTTTTCCCAAATTTTCCCTCTTATTCCCAGGCTTTCTTTACTCTAGTGGGGACCCATTTGACTTCTGATTCTTCTGCAACCTTTGGCAAGCTACTGCTTGTCCCTTAATTTCCTCTGAAATGATGTCAACTTGCCTTAAGGACGAAATGTTAGGGGAAATGGTTAAAGTTAATGGTGGATAAAATCTGGGATAGCTTTGAAAATTTATTTATGCAACAAATATTTATTAAGTACCTACTGTATGCCAAGTTCCTGCCTCACAAAGCTGACATCGTAGATGGGGAGACAAAAAAATAAATGACACTTATATCAGCTTTTCCAACTCCCAGACTGTTATTTTTTCCATCACAGTCTGATTCAGAGAATACCACTGAACGACTGCACCTGTCGGCACCTCATCTGAGAGGTGGTCTGGTGGGTCCTTTACCCACATCTGTGATGACAAAAATTATGAGGCCACTGCAATCGTCTGGGACTTAACTAGGTTAATGATAGTAGACTAGTAAAAGAGGGGAGTGAGAGAAGGATATGCTTATACATCATTTCAAAAAGTATTCTATTGTGACTTGTCCAAGGTCTCACAGCTCTGAAGCTTTTCAGAAACCCAGTTACCAGAATGGGATTATCTGTGCTATCTCGGTAAGGTGTCATCACTGTTAACATTAGAGAGTAGTGGAATTATATAGGTGCCCAGAACTCTTACTGCATTAAAATGTGTGAGAAGGGAGGCAGTACTCGAGTCTGGGACTTAACTCCTGGGCCAAACCTGTAGCCCAAACCAGAAAACCGTCAGCTTCCCACCACAAAGGGCATTTGCCAGGAAGCAAGATGGCGGGAGAGGCCACAGACAAAGTGTCGCGATAGAAACCTCCAGGAGGATCACGTGACGAGAGCTTGTGCCATGACAGAGAGGGCGGCGAGGGGAACCTGGGTTGAGCAAATAGGCAGCTGGAGCGGTGGCGGCAGCGGGAGCGACAACCCAAGTGGCACTGAGGGCTTCAGGTGGCGGGAACATGGACCATATCACGGTGCCCAAGGTAAGGAGGAGAGTTAGGAGAGGCTGGGAGCCCCGAGCTCTCTTCAGGTATCCAACGGAGAGCCCAGGCACACCCTCTCAAACCTTGTCTGGGAGCTCTTTGACGCCTTCTTCCCGCGCTGGGACCTGCGTTCTCCCCTTTCAAGCAAACTGAACTTTTCTCAGGATCCGCCTTCCGGCGGCGGCGCCTCACGCGACGCGGGGTGCGCGCCTGCCAGGTCCCTCTCTGCCCTGCCCCTCAGACCCCAGTTCCTTCTGGCACCCCAGCAGTCATCTCACACACCTCCTTACTCCAGCCTCTTACTACACACTCACCACGCTTGTAACCGCCTTTCTCGAATACCCCACAGGCCATCGCCTCCCAGAGAGTTACTTCCTGTGTCCGGCGTTTCCTACCCTCCTCTTGACTCCCTCTGCCCCTAACCTGCCACGAAGGCTGCCCGGACCACCACCACTGCCCCTCATCCAGGGCAGTTTTGGGTTTTGGGGGTTACAGCATCTCTCCAGCCCAAGCTGGGCTTATGGGTGAAGGAAGGAGATGGAGCACAGTAGACCTGGCCCTGCTCAGCCACGAGGAAAAACCCAAAAGGTGGCATCGCCAGACCAGTTGGCGCCTGCTTACAGCAATCCCCAGTTAGAGCCGCTTCTACTTTTCTTTTTAGATCATCCCTCTTCCCTCCCCATCGCTAGCCTCTTTTTATTCCAAATCCGTCTACTTCCTGTCAGTTTTCTTTCTGCCATCTGAGACTGAGGATCAGGAAGAATTCACACAACTAGTCTCTGCTTAATTTTTTTCTTTCAATCAATACAGACGCGGCCCAGGCTAACTGAAGTCCACATAAAAGTCCAGTATGTTTTAATTGAAAAAACATGGTTTTTGAACCCAGAACACTTAAATTAGAATGCTGGTTCCCCCAGCTACCAGCTGATGACTTTGGACAAATTATTTTACTTCTCTGAGCCTTTCTTTCTTCTCGTATTAGATGGGGATAATGAAATTTTCTCTGCTCACTTCACAGGGTGGTTGTGAGGACTATATAAAAAGACATGTGTGAAAGCTTTTTGTAACTAGAAAAATGTTCTACCTACTTGTTAACTTAAGATTATGATGCTGCCTGTTGGGCAAAGCAGGAAATGTAACCTTCAAACCTCTCCTTTAATGACTCCTTCTTTAGGCCCTTTCTCTGTTGAAGATAATAACATCCCTTGTAGTATACAGCCTTACCTTTTTCTGGGTCCCTTCCTCTGCAGGTCATGTCATCTGCACCAGGTTCTCTGGCATGATATAGGAAGGTGGCATCATCAAAGCAAATCATCTGCTACCCAGACTCCCTCTTTTCCCGACCCACTTAACCCTGGGCCACCCTACTTGCCTAGTTCAAAATTATCCCCTTTTCCACCTGGTGGCCATACAGTACATCATTAATTTTTGATGTAGTGTTCCATGATTCATTGTTTTCATGTTAACACCCAGTGCTCAATGCCCTCCTTAATACCCATCACCGGGCTAACAAATCCCCCCTCCCCCTCCCAAAACCCTCAGTTTGTTTCTCAGAGTCCATAGTCTCTCATGGTTCGTCTCCCCCTCCGGTTTCCCCCCTTCATTTTTCCCTTCCTTCTCCTAATGTCCTCCATGGCTATTCCTCATGTTCCACAAATAAGTGAAACCATATGATAATTGACTTTCTCTGCTTGACTTATTTCACTTAACTTAATCTCCTCCAGTCCCATCCATGTTGATGTAAAAGTTGGGTATTCATCTTTTCTGATGGCTGAGTAATATTCCATTGTATATATGGACCACATTGTCTTTATCCATTCGTCTGCTGAAGGGCATCTCAGCTCCTTCCACAGTTTGACTATTGCGGATGTTGCTGCTATGAACATTGGGGTAAGCACCAGACTCTTGATTTCAGCTCAGGTCATGCTCTTGGCTCAGGTCATGATCTCAGGGTTCTGGGATCAAGCCCTGCCTCAGCCTCCATGCTCAGTGGGGAGTCTGTTTGAGATTCCCTCTCTCCTGCCCCCTCTACCCCTCCCCCTTGTGCCTGTGTGCTCTTTCTCTCCAAAATGAATAAATAAAAAAAGAATTACTTCCTTTTTATTTGACCTCAGAGAGAGCAAGGAGGCAGAACTACCCTTTTGCTTGAGTATTAAAATATTAAAATAGTTAAAGTATTAAAATCCTAATGCTGGGAGATTAAAGCTATAAACTGGGCTAGCTGTATGGTAAGGGAGAAGATGCCATTATCCCACTTATATCAAAATAATGATAGCCGCTAATACATTGAATATTTAACTATGTGGCAGGCACTGTGCTAAATGCTTTACATGAAATAGGTCTTCAGTCCTTACATCAACCTATATGGGAGGTACTATTATTATTCCCATGTTACAGATGAGGAAACAGACCCATAGAGGTGAAGTGAGTTGCGTAATAAAGATAGGAGTGCTCAGTTTCAGACTGTTGTAAAGATGAGGTTAATGCTCAAGAAAACTTTAATTGGCATCATGCCCAGACTCCATTTGTACTGCATGGATGATGGCATGGAATATAACTAAAAACTCCAAGTGAAGACTTAGTTCTTTAAATAAAATAGGCATTTCATTTTGTGTCCAGCAGAGCTGCGTGCCCACAAGTGGTATGCTGCCACAAGTCTGTTTTATCTTTTATTATTATGAGTTTCTGGGAAGGATTAGGGTTGCAGTAATGGCTAGGGATTAAGATGGCCTCTCTTGTTAACTCACTGTATCCACAAAAGGAAGAGATTGTCTTGTCCATCTCAGGACAAAGAGATAGCCATGAGCTTGTCAGTCATTAGTTCTGTATGTCAAGTGCAGAAGTGACTTTTATTTTTGGCCCTCGTCTTTTTTTTCTCTTGGAAAGACTTTAAAAAAAAAAAAAAACTGTTGCAGTGTAACATATATAGAGAAAAGTTTATGTCTACATAATATAATCTATTATAAATTATTAATATAAATGTATACTCCATGAATGTTCATAAACTTCACACACCTGTGTAACCAGCACCCAGATCAAGAAACAGATTCTTCTACTCAGTACCCCTCCCAAGGGTGACCATTATCCTGACTTCTGACAGAATAATTTTGTGCTTTTTTTGATACTTAATATACATGAATTCATATAGTATATACCCTTGCGTCTGGCTTCTTTTGCTCAACATTATGTTTGAAAGATTCATCCGTATTATTCCTTGTAGTTATAGATCATTCTCATTGCTATATAGTATTTCATTTTGTTAACATGCCACATGTGATTTATCCATTCTTCTGTCGGTGGGGAATTTCTAGTTCTGGCTATTACAAGTAGAACATTTTTTTTGGTGGATATACATAAGCAGTTTTGTTGGGATATACACAGGAATGGAATTTCTGGATCATAGGATATGCATATATTCACCTAGAGTAGAAACTACCAATTTTGCACTCTCATCACCTATGTATGATATGGTTTAACAATGGTTTTTGTAGCACCTCAGGGCCAACCCAAAAGTTTAGTGACTCTCCTGTCCAAATCAGAATTTGTCCCTTTTACTTCTGTGTCAGCACCTAGAATTCTTAATTACCTTTCCTTCCCAGAATGGAAGCTTATTAATTAGGATTTTTTCAGTTAACATTTGCTGAGTTTCAGCGGGCTTAGAAATGTACTATAGTGGTTAAGAGGGTATGTTTTAGAGCCAGAATGTCTGAATGCAAATCTCAACTCTACTTAACCTTTTAATCTTGGCAAGTGTGTACCTTCTCTGTGCCTCAGTTTCTTTTTCTGTAAAATGGTGGTAATAATAATAGTACCTATCTCACAGGGTAGCTATAGGGATAAAATGAGTTAATATTTGTAGAAGTGCTTAGAACAGTGCCTGGCACATTATCAGTGCTTAATTTAGCTACCAATTACTATAATCACCATCATTAATTGTTATTTACAAAATGCGACATTGTGAGTTGTTAAGGATACATGGCTCTCTTAGTTATAGCAACTAACTGCCTTCTAAGATATCTTAATCAAGTAATAAGTTGAGATATTAAGCATAAGATTCACAAATGAAAGTAAGAACTTTCATGAGAGGGACAAATGAAATACTATCAGAGATTAGAGGCAAATAAGGTCTTGATCCAGATGAGTGTGACGAGTATGAAATGAAGAAAGTTTTATGGAAGAGTGGGATTTTGACTGAGTCTGAATATTAGATAGGATTTTACTCTTTAGAGATTGGGGAGGTGAGAGGGACTCCCTACCAAGGGAACTGCAAGACCATAAACTCAGAGGGAGGTAACTCATTAGGGCAAGGGAATGAGAGGAATGATATATTGTAGATTGTAGAGGCTTGAATGTTGCACTGATGAATTTGAACTTGGTTCTACAGTTAACCCTTGAGCAGCATGGGTTTGAACTGTGTGGGTCAACTTACATGCATTTTTTTTTTTTCTCCTAAATGCAGTATAATACTGTAAATGAATTTTACCTTACTTATGATATTTTTAATAATATTTTATTTTCTCTAGCTTAATTTATTGTAACAATACAGTATATGATATACATAGCATAAAAATATATGTTAATCAACTGTTTATATTATTGGTAAGGCTTCCAGTAGTAGTTAAGTTTTGGGGGAGTCAAAAGTTTTATGTGGATTTTCAACTGTGTGGGGTTTGGTGCCCCTAACCCCCAATGTTGTTCAAGGGTCAACTGTATAGGTAGCAAAGAGCTGCTAAAGCTTTGTAAGTCTAGAAACCCAAATATAAAAGTTAGAAAGGAACTTTTAAATGATCTTAATAAGGAATGGGAATGCAGTTTTTTTTTGGCATGATGTAAATGTTCTAAAATTATATACTGTGGTGATGGTTCTACAACTCTGTAAATTTACTAAAAATCAGTGAATTTTACACGTAAAAACAAATGAATTTTATGGTAAGTTCCATAAAGCTGCTAACAAATAAATACATGAGTAGGTAAAAAATAAGATCATCTAATGATAGTCCAAACCTCTGATGTCACAAATATGGAAGCTGAGGCCCAGATTGCTGAAGTTTCTTCTTCAAGGTCAGTCATCTAGCTAGTGGCAGAGCAGCATTGTCTTTTTGTTGTTTAGTATGCATAGCAGGTTCAGACTATGATAAATTGTGTGAAATTGCCATTGAAACAACAGCCAAAATAATTGGAAATGCCAGATGGGTATAGAATGCCATTCTGGATAATAACAATAGTAATAGTAATAATAATAGTAATAATAATAATAATAATAATAATAATAATAATAATAATGCTTTACAGTACTCTACAAAGTGCTTTTCAAGCCACCCTACCTGCTCTCAAGATTACTATTCACAGGAAACTTTCCTAAAGCAAGATAATTTTTGGCTTGACTGCCAGGAAACTAATATCCAGATTTAGTGTTCAATTATGTTAACTGTTTTAGCCCTTGTAGTTAGTATAATTACTTCCTCCTCCTCTTCATGACTTTGATTTTCTGTGTGTGTGTTTTTTTTTGTTTTTGTTTTTTTTTACTATAAACCACTTCAGATTCATTTAGGGTATAAGCGGGGTCAAAATGAATCAAGATAAAACTGGGTAAAGTGCTTTTCTTTATCAAGTAAATGTGATTTCCTTTATACATATATATGTATATATGTATATTTTAAATATTTATTTAAATTTTAGTTAGTTAATATACAGTACAATATTGGTATCAGGAGAACATTCACTGATTCATCACTTACATACAACACTCAGTGCTCATCATAAGTGCTCTCTTTAATACACATCACCCATCTAGCCCATGCCCCACTCACCTCCCTCCATCAACCCTCAGTTTGTTCTCTATCATTAAGAGTCTCTTATGGTTTGTTTTCCTCTCTCCTTTTTTCCCACCTTCCCATATGTTCATCTGTTTTCTTTCTTAAATTCCACATCTGAATGAAATCATATGGTACTTGTCTTTCTCTGAATGACTTATTTTGCTTAGCATAATACACTCTACCTCCATCCACATTGTTGCAAATGGCAAGATTTCATTCTTTTTGATGGCTGAAAAATTATATATCTTCCTTATCCATTCGTTAGTTGATGGACATTTGGGCTCTCCATAGTTTGGCTATTGTTAATAATGCTGCTATAAACATTGGGGTGCATGTACCCCTTCAAATCTGTATTTTTGTATTCTTTGGGTACATAAATACCTGCTAGTGAAATTACTGGATCATAGGGTAGTTCTATTTTTAACTTTTTGAGGAACTGCCATACTGTTCTGCAGAGTGGCTCTACCAGTTTGCATCCCCACCAATAGTGCAAGAGGGCTCCCCTTTCTCCACATCCCGGCCAACACCTGTTGTTTCTTGTGTTGTTAAATTTAGCCATTTTGACAGGTGTGAGGTGGTATCTCATTGTGGTTTTGATTTGTATTTCCCTGATGATGAGTGATGTTGAGCATCTTTTCATGTGTCTGTTAGCCATTTGGATGTCTTCTTTGGAGAAGTGTCTTTTCATGTCTTTTGCCCATTTCTTAGCTGGATTATTTGTTTTTTGTGGAGGGGGAGGGTGTTGAGTTTGATAAGTTCTTTATAGATTTTAGATACGAACCCCTTATCAGTTTGCAAATATCTTTTCCCATTCTGTAGGCTGCCTTTTAGTTTTGTTGATTGTTTCCTTTGCTGTACAAAAGCTTTTTATCTTGAATTCCCAATGGTTCACTTTTGCTTTTATTTCCCCTGCCTTTGGAGTCATGTCTAGCAAGAAACTGCTGTGGCTGAGGTCAAAGAGGTTGCTGCTTGTGTTCTCCTCTAGGATTTTGATGGCTTCCTGTCTTACATTTAGGTCTTTCATCCATTTTGAATTTATTTTTTTGTATGGTGTAAGAAACTGGTCCAGTTTCATTCTTCTGCCTGCTGCTATCCAGTTTTCCCAACACCATTTGTTGAAGAGACTGTCTTTTTTCCTTTTTTTTTAAAGATTTTATTTATTTTTATTTATTTATTTATTTATTTATTTGAGAGAGAGAGAGAGAGAGAGAGAGAGATCACAAGCAGATGGAGTGGCAGGCAGAGGGAGAGGGAGAAGCAGGCTTCCTGCTGAGCAGAGACCCTGATGCAGGGCTCGATCCCAGGACCCTGGGATCAGGACCTGAGCCGAAGGCAGACACTTAACTGACTGAGCTTCCCAGGCACCCTGAGACTGTCTTTTTTCCATTGGATATTCTTTCCTGCTTTGTTGAAGATTAGCTGACCGTATAGTTGTGGGTTCATTTCTGGGTTTTCTAGTCTGTTCCATTGATTTATATGCCTGTTTTTGTGCTACTACCATACTAGCTTGATGACTACAGCTTTATAATGTAGCTTGAAATCCACAATCATGATGCATCCAGTTTTGTTTTTTCTTCTTAAGGATTGCTTTGGCTATTCGGGGTCTTTCATGGTTCCATAGAAATTATAGAATTGTTTGTTCTGGCTCTGTGAACAATTCTGGTGGAATTTTTTTTGAAGAATTTATTTATTTATTTAAGAGAGAGAGAGGGAGAGAGCACATGTGAGCTGGGGTAGGGGCAAAGGGAGAGGGAGACTTCAAGAAGACTCTGTGCTGAGCAAGGAGTCCACCTCTGGGCTTGAACTCAGGACCCTGAGATCATGACCAGAGCTGAAATCAAGAGTTGGTTGCTTAACCGACTGAGCCACCCAGGAGCTCCATGGCTGGTGGTATGTTGATAGGGATTGCATTAAATGTGTAGATTGCTTTGGGTAGTATAGACATTTTAACAATGTTCTTACAATCTATGAGTATGGAGTGCTTTTCCATTTCTTTGTTTCCCCTTCAATTTCTTGCATAAGTGTTCTATAGTTTTCAGAGAACAGATCTTTTACCTTTTTACTTAGGTTTATTCCTGGATATCTTATTGTTTTTGGTGCAGTTGCAAATGGGATTGATTCCTTGATTTCTTTTTCTGCAGCTTCGTTATTTGTGTATAGAAATGCAAAAGATTTTTGCATGTTGATTTTATCCTGCAACTGTGCTGAATTCAAGTATTAGTTCTATCAATTTTTTGGTGGACTCTTTTGGGTTTTCTACATAGAGTATCATGTTGTCTGCAAATAGTGAAACTTTAGCTTATTCCTTGCCAATTTGGATGTCTTTTATTTCTTTTTGTTATCTGATTGCTGAGGCTAAGACTTCCAGTAGTATGTTAAATAGTAATGGTGAGAGTGGACATCCTTGTCTTCTTCCTGACCATAGGGGAAAGGCTCTCAGTTTTTCCCCATTGAGAATGTTATTAGCTGTGTGTCTTTCATATATGACCTTTAGGATGTTGAGGTGTGTTCCATCTATCCCTACTCTGTTGAGCGTTTTTATCAACAATAGATGTTGTATTTTGTCAAATGCTTTTTCTGCATCTTTTGACAGGATCGTGTGGTTCTTATCCTTTCTTTTATTAATGTGGTGTATCATGTTTACTGATTTGCAAACATTGAACCAACCCTGCAGCCCAGGAATAAATCCCACTTGATCATGTGTGTACCAGTTGTGGCCTGATTTGTGAACCATTATGTGGTCTGTTCTGGAGAGTGTTCCATGTGCACTTGAAAATAATGTGTATTATTTTGCTTTAGGAGGAAATGCACTACATATATCTGTTAAATCCATCTGGTCCATTGTGTCATTGAAAACTGTTATTTCCTTGTTGTTGTTGTTGTTGTTGTTGTTGTTTTGCTTAGGTGATCTGTCCATCGCTGTAAGTGAGGTGTCAAAGTCCCCTACTCTTATTGTATTATTATCAGTTAGTTCTTCATGTTTACTATTAATTATATTCAGGTACTCCCAAATTGGGGGCATCCATATTTACCATTGTTAGACCCTTTTGAAGGATAAATCACTTAATTATGATATGATGCCCTTCTTTATCTCTTGTTGCAGTCTTTGTTTTAAAACCTAGTTTGTCTGATATAAGTATGGCTATACTGGCTTTCTTTTGACATCCATTAACATGATATATGGTTCTCCATCCCCTCACTTTCAATCTGCAGGTATCTTTAGTTCTAAAATGCATCTCTTTTAGGCAGCACATAGATGGATATATATATATATATTTTAATCCATTCTGATATCCTGTGTCTTTTGATTGGAGCATTTAGTCTCTTTACATTCAGAGTGATTATTGAAAGTTATGAATTTAGTGCCATTGTGTTCCCTGTAGAGTTGGTGTTTCTGGTGATCTCTGGTCCTTTCTAGTCTTTGTTGCTTTTGTTCTTTCTTTTTTCCCCACTCAAAGAATCTCCCTTAATATTTCTTGCAGGACTGGTTTAGTGGTCATGAACTCCTTTAGTTTTTGTTTGTCTGGGAAACTCTTTATCTCTCCTTTTGTTCTGAATGACAGCATTGCTGGATAAAGGATTCTTGACTGCATATTTTTCTCATTCAACCTGTTGCATATATCCTGCCATTCTTTTCAGGCCTGCCAGTTTCTGTGGACAGCTCTGCTGCAAACTTGATCTATCTTCCTTTGTAGGTTAAGGACTTTTTTCCCCCTTGCTCCTTTCAAGATTCTTTCCCTGTTTCTGTATTTTGTGAATTTGACTATGATATGCCTTGGCTATGGTCATCTTTTGTTGAATTTAAGGGAGTTCTCTGTGCTTCTTGGATTTTGATGTCTGTGTCCTTCCCCAGACTAGGGAAGTTTTCAGCTATAATTTGCTCAAATAAATCTTCTGCCATTTTTGCTCTCTCTTCATTATCTGGGACTCCTATGTTACCAGTGTTATTATGTTTTAATACGTCACTGAGTTCCCTAAATCTACCTTCATGATCCATTGCCTTTCTTTCCCTCTTCTTTTCAACTTCATTATTTTCCATAATTTTATCTTCTGTATCACTGATTTGATCCTCTGTTTCATTCATCCTCATTTTTAAGGCCTTCATTTGTTTTTGCATCTCAGTTACAGTATTTTTAATTTCAGCCTGACTAGATTTTAGTTCTTTTATCTTTGTAGTAAGGGCAAGTGTGTCTGAGAGCCAGAAAAGCAGGATCAGCACAAACCTCCCTGCATGCACCAAGTCTACTAACGATAGAGTGCTGAAAAATTTCAGCTCTAGTGAATATTAGATCTAGCCTTTTTTTTTTAAACAAAGACATGAAAACTCACCTAGTTAAGACTCGACACACACAAGACAAGGTCCAAATACTCCCAACTCTTTCCATCAGAGCCAAACAATGGTAGAGGCTTTAGTCCTGGGAGGTCTCAGAAATCAGCCTGTCTCAGAGAGGAATATGCTCCTGAGCATCCATAGAGGTTCCGTACTAGAGTGCAACAAGAGAGTTTACCCAAGAATGGCAGCAGTCTGGGATTTTGGCTACTATTTTATAGGCATTGGAATAATTGTCCTCACCACCAAAACTTTCTTTGACCTCACTTTATACTTGGGAAACCTCAACTAAACTGTTACTTCTAGAAACCACTGTGATTTGTTGGAGGGTTGTGTCTTTTTAGATATCATTTTGTGGCTTTGTGGTGTAATTCTTATATGTTTTAGAAAGATTTTTTGATAAGCTCCATAAAATATTTATTATTTGAGAAACCCATGTTGGACAGGGAATCAAGAGACCTGGATTCTGGTCCCAGCTCTGATACTGACATGCTGTATGAACTTAGGCTTCATTTTCCTAGTGGGTAGAATAATAATATCTAACCTTTATTGAGCAAGTACTATATGCCAGACACTATTCTAATTGTTTACATAAATATTACATATGTGTATGCTCATTTAACACACAACAATACTACTGTCCTTATTTTAAAAATAAAGAAATGAAGACCTAGGAAGCTTAAGTAACTTTCTGAGAGCCAGTAAATGAAGCAGATAGTCTGTGTCTTAAGAGCCTGTGCTCTTAACCCCTGAACTGTACTGCTTCAATAGAATGAGAAGATTGGATTGTACCAGCATTTCCTAAACCTTGCTTTTGCTGACTGGTCCATAAGATAAGTTGTTTAAAAAGATAAAAAGGATTCTAAGGTAGAATATGTTGATACTACAAACACTGTGGAGATTCATAGTGAATTTTCACCTGTTTAAGTCTCTGAGAAACCCTGCAATAAAGAGACCTGCTTATATTTGTTTAACCCAGTGTTTCCCTAACCTGACCATAGAACTGCATGTGTGTTTACACCTATTAATGAGAAATGCTGGTGTCAATCTGGAAGGTTCATTCTAACTCTTAAGTGCTTCCAACACTTAATAATGCTAGATGTGTAGACTGAAATGCAGCATTCCTTTCTGAGTCTCGAATTTGCTTTAATTGGAGGGGTGCTGAGAAATAGGGTGTGAGGAGGCATAATTCAAGGCTAGTCTGGGTTGTATTTTAAACACTTGTTTCAAATGACTTTGTACATGTTGACTCAAAAGACTTCATTTGCCCTTCACCTTTTCCTTTCCTCCCTCCTGCCCCATTACATATTTTCTCACTTATTACTTTAAAGAAGAGACCTAAATCAGAGATGCTTGTTATGAAAGTAGGAGGACGCCTTTTTAATACATGCAGAGCACAGCAGTTGTTTTCATGACAAATGCTCTCTGCTGTCAGAGGTGATGCCACATGGGGCAGGGCTTATGTGAGACGTGTACGATTGATAGATATCACATTGTTGGTCCTCCTGAAACCAGATGTCTTATCTTTTATTTATTTTTGCAACATGTCCAAGTTATTACCAATAGTTGTGGCAAACCAGGAGATTAAATGGATTCAGAAGCCTCTGAAGTGCAACTGATTTCCTCCCTTCCTAGAATGGAAGTGTAAAAAACATGGTTTATGGTCCACAGCTTCTCCAAGAGCAAAGATCTTAAAAATGTCAGAGTGCTCTGTCTATAGCCCAGGAATGCAAAACTAACAAAGCATTTGGGTGGCTCGCCTGGAAACTAGGGTCTGTATAGTACCTAGTGGTGGTTAGTATCTTTTCTCCCCCTTTCTCTCTGTATCTCCTCCTCATCTCTCTCCTCTTTTCTCTCCCTCTCTCCTTCTCCTTTTTTTTTCTTTCTCTCTCTTCCTTTTTCTCCCCTTTTCTTCTTCACTCTCCCTTTTCCTCCTTTGCTTTCTATCTCCCTCTCCCCTTTTCTCTTTCCCCCACTCACACATGCACACACATGCACACACATTCATGCGCACGTGCACACACACACACACACACACACATGCTATGGGACTCAGGTTTCTGTGGGATAAAAGCACGCTAGGCAGAGGAACCTTCTTACCATTACTCAGTCTCAGAACTGAGAGGACACCGGTGCCCATGAATAGAGAAGGGGGAGGAACTGGATAATTGCAGGTCTTCTATAAGGTTCTATATGCTAATAGACACAGGTTCCCTGCAATGTGGAGCCCTATAGGAAATCCATATCAACAGTTTCCATTTCCTCCAAGGCTTCCTTAGGGACTACCCGCCAAGAGGCATATAGCACTCTTCATACGTGGGCATTGTAGGCTTTTGTTAGGTAGTGACTTGTGCCTTAGCAGGAACTTCTTGAGTGGCTAATTTTTTCTCTTATTGAGAATCTCCTGCTGCACAAACCAAAGATGCTTTATAGTTTAAATTTCTACTCCTTACCTCTTGCCCATTCTTTTCCTGAAGTGTGACTTCTTTTCCTCGGTGTGAGAAAATGAGCCCCTATTACAACTGGCACTGATTTCTTCTATCAACCTAATCACAGTGTGTTCCTCTGGTGACGACAAGCCTACTTTCCTTTTAACTTTCAGTTGGCTGAAGTGATCACATGCTTTTACCAAACTGTTCTCACCAAGTTACATAGCCTCTTGTATACAGATTAAAGGAAATGGTATGTACTTATGTGTCTCTTGCACCATTACTTTGCAGTCTTCCCCATAAACATTTTCTACCCCTCTATTCCTACCCTTCTTGTTCTGAGCCTGAAGATTACTGTGGATTCTTTTTTTCCTTCTTCTTTGTCCATTAGGACTGCTACAACAAAATACCAGAGACTGGGTGGCTTATAAACAAGAGAAATTTATTTCTCACAGTGCCAGAGGCTGGAAGTCTAAGATTAGGTTGCTAGTATGGTTGGGTTCTGGTACAGTTCCTCTTCTGGCTTGCAGACTGCCAACTTCTCACTGTGCCTTCACATGGGGGATGGGGGCAAGGAATCTCTCTGGAGACTCTCTTATAAGGGCACTAATTCCACTAATCTTATTTATGAAGACTCTGCCCTCAAGACCCACATCACCTCCCAAAGGCCCCATCTGAAATACCATCACATTGGGCATTAGGATTTCAACATATGAAATTTTTGGGGAATACAAACATTCAGACTGTAGCATCTCCACTTGGGTTTTTGGCCTTAAAATGTCTCCTGGGTTTTAATAATTCTTTTTCATTTATCTTACACTGGGCCATCAGAATCTGGCTTTTCATTTAACTATTCCTTCTCTAGCCTTGTCCTACCTCCCTCCCTTTTGTAATCTCCCTCCCTTTTGTAATTGGACACTTCTTTTTTTTTTTTCTCAGCGTAAATTCTTCTTTTAAATTTTATTTTGTTATGTTAGTCACCATACAATACATCATTAGTTTTTGATGTAGTGATCCATGCTTCATTGTTTTTGTATAACACCCAGTGCTGCATGCAGTACCTACCCTCCTTAATACCCATCACCAGGCTAACCCATCCCCCCACCCCTCTCCCCTCTTACACCCTCAGTTTGTTTTTCAGAGTCCATAGTCTCTTATGGTTCATCTCTCCCTCCGATTTCCCCCCCTTCATTTTTCATTTCTTTCTCCTAATGTCCTCAGGGAGAGAGGGAACATTCCTCAAGTTCATAAAATCCATCTATGGAAAACTCACAGCAAATATCATCCTCAATGGGGAAAAGGTGAGAGCCTTTCCCTTAAGATCAGGAACATGACAAGGATGCCCACTCTTGCCACTATTGTTCAACATAGTACTAGATAAAATATGCAATGGAAAAAAGACAGTCTCTTCAATAAATGGTGCTGGGAAAATTGGACAGCTATATACAGAAGAATGAAACTCGACCATTTTCTAACACCATACACAAAGATAAACTCAAAATGGATGAAAGACCTCAATGTGAGACAGGAATCCATCAAAATCCTAGAGGAGAACATAGGCAGTAACCTCTTCGACATCAGCCACAGCAACTTCTTTCAAGATACATCTCCAACACCTAGTGAAACAAAAGCAAAAATCAACTTTTGGGACTTCATTAAGATAAAAAGCTTTTTCACAGCAAAGGATACAGTCAACAAAACAAAGAGGCAACCCACAGAATGGGAGAAGATATTTGCAAATGACACTACAGATAAAGGGCTGGTATCCAAGATCTATAAAGAACTTCTCAAACTCAACATCCAAAAAGCAAATAATTGAGTCAAAAAAATGGGCAGAAGACATAAAAAGACACTTCTCCAAAGAAGACATACAAATGGCTAACAGACACATGAAAAAATGTTCATCATCATTAGCCATCAGGGAAATTCAAATCGAAACCACATTGAGATACCACCTTACACTAGTTAGAATGGCAAAAATGGACAGGGAAAGAAACAACAAATGTTGGAGAAGTTGTGGAGAAAGGGGAACCCTCTTTCACTGTTGATGGGAATGCAGGTTGGTACAGCTGCATTGGAAAACAGTGTAGAGGTGCCTCAAAAAATTAAAAATAGAGCTACACCATGACTCAGCAATTGCACTCCTGGGTATTTACCCCAAAGACACAGATGTAGTGTAAAGAAGGGCCATATGCACCCCAATGTTCATAGCAGCAATGTCCGCAATAGCTAAACTGTGGAAAGAGCCGAGATGCCCTTCAACAGATGAATGGATAAAGAAGATGTGGTCCATATATGCACTGGAATATTACTGAGCCATCAGAAAGAATGAATAGCCAACTTTTGCATCAACATGGATGGGACTGGAGGAGATCATGCTAAGTGAAATAAGTGAAGCAGAGAAAGTCAATTATCATATGGTTTCACTTATTTGTGAAATATAAGAAATAGCATGGAGGACATTAGGAGAAGGAAGGGACAAATGAAGGGGGAAATCAGAGGGAGAGATGAATCATGAGAGATTATGGACCCTGGGATCATGACCTGAGGCGAAGGCAGACGCTTAACGACTGAGCCACCCAGGCGCCCCAACACTTCTTTTTTTTTTTTTTTTTTAAAGATTTATTTATTTTGAGAGAGAGAGAGAGAGTGAGTATGGGGAGGGGCAGAGGGAAAGAATTTTTCAAACAGACTCCCCACTGAGCAAGGATTCTGACATGGGGCTTGATCCCACAACCCATGAGATCATGTCCTGAGCTGAAACCAAGAGTCAGACACTTGACCCACTGAGCCACCAGGTGCCCATGTAATTGGACACTTCTTGCTTTCTTTTCCTTCCTCCTTTTTGTCCAGCCACCTCGTAGCCATATTCTATATCTTTACCTCTAGGAAGGGTGACTGCTGGAGATAAATGCCTTACTACCCTATACAGGAAAGTAAGACTAGTTTTTCTTGGGATTGGAAAAGAGCTTTGTGTGTGTGTGTGGGGGGGTGTTAAAAAAATAACTTTAAATTTACCATTTTAACAATTTTGAAGTGCACAGTTTGGTATTGTTAAATATATTCACATTATTGTGCACCATTTCTCTAGAACTTTTTCATATTGCAGCACTGAAACTGTATGTTTACTAATCACTAATTTCTGCTCCCACCTCCTCCCAACGCATGTCATCCACCTTTCTACTTTCTGTTTCTATCATCTGATTACTATAGGTCTTTCATGTGAGTGGAATGATACAGTATTTGTCCTTTTATGACTGGGTCATTTCACTTAGTATAATGTCACCCATGTTGTGGCAGGTAGCAGGGTGTCCTTTTTTTAAGAGAGATAGAGCATGAATGGGGGAGGGGGAGAGGGAGAGAGACAATCCCAAGCAGACTCCATGCCCAGTGTGGAGCCTGATTTGGGGCTCTATCCCATGACCTTGAGATTATGACCTGAGACGAAATCAAGAGTCAGATGCTTAACTGACTGAGCCACATGGGCGCCAGGATGTCCTTTTTTAAGGCTGCATAATATTTCATTGTATGTAAATATAACATGTTCTTATTCATCTGTCTATGAACATCCCGGTTGCTTGTACCTTTTGGCTATTGTGAATAATGCTGCAGTGAACATGGGTGTTCAATTATTGCTCCAAGATCCTGCTTTGAAGTATTTTGGATATAAATCCAAAAGTGGGATTGCTGGATTAAATGATAATAATATTTTTAATTTTTTGAGGAACTTCTATACTATTTTTCATAATGTCTGCAGTATTTAACATTCCCACCAATACAGTAGAAGTGTTCCAACTTCTTTGTATCCTCATAAACATTTGCTGTTTTCTGTTCTTTTTATAGTACCCATTCTAATGGATGTGAGGTGCTATCTTATGGTTTTGATTTGATTTTCTCTTATGGTTAGTGATGTTGAGCATCTTTTCATATACTTGTTGGTCATTTATATATCTTCTTTGGAGAACTGTCTATTCAAGGCCTTTGGTGATTTTTAAAATCAGGTGGTTTTTTTTTTGTGGTTGAGTTCTTTATATGTTCTGCATATTAATGCTTTTTCAGACATATGATTTGCAAATATGTTCTATCTGTAGGTTGCTGTCTACCCTGTGAGATGTTTCTTTTGATGCACAGTTTTTAAGTTTGATGTAGTCATATTTATCTATTTTTACTTTCACTGCCTGTGCTTTTGGTGTCATATACAAGAAATAATTGCCAAATCCAGTGTCCTAAATGTGTTTTCCTATATTTTATTCTAGGAATTTTATAGTTTTTGTGCTTACATTTAGGTTTTTAATCTATTTTGAGTTAATTTTTGTGTATGATATAAGGTGTAGGCCCAAATTTCTTCTTTTGCATGTGAATATTCAGTTGTTCCCACACCATTTTTATTTTTTTTCAACTTTTTATTTAAATTCCAGTTAGTTAACATACAGCATAATATTAGTTTCACGTGTAGAATTTAGCAATTCATCACTTATATACACTAGATAGTGCTCATCACAAGTGCTCCAGTATTGAGGGGGGGGAAAGATGGCGGAGGAGTACGGGACCCTATTACAACTGGTCCCCAGAGTTGAGCTGGATATCTAACAGACCCCTCTGAGCACCCACGAAATCAGCCTGAGATGTAAGAAGATCTGGATCTCTACAAACAGAATATCGCAAGTGGTTGGTTTTGAGGTACTAAGCGGGGAGTTCTGATTCTGCAGTCAGATATCTGAGGATAAACATCAGCGGGAAGGAGCCTGGCCATGGGGATCCTACACTGCTGGTGAACGATAGCCTCCCACGCTGGGGACAGGGCGCAGACCTGTAGCGGTGAGGAAAGGACTTTAGGGCAGCCCCCGGGATGGAAACCCGGAGCTGCAGGGTCACCTGTGAGAACTAAGAGTGGCTGGCGGTTTTAGAAGCACAAAGGGCAGAGATGTGCACCCACGTGGAGGAGGGACTGGGAGTGCTGCAGAGGGGCGCACAACCCAGGATGCTGCAGTTTAAGCAGCACAGGCAGAAATGGAGATAGTGTGGCCTGGAAAGCTCACTGAAGAACAGACTGCAATCTCTCTGCTCTGAGGCAGAGGGTTGGAAACGGTCTCTTCTGCTCTGACTCTCGGAAGAGACAAGGAAAGCCGACAGGGAAAGCCGACAGAGAACAAAACCCCAAAAAACTGATTTGCTCTGAGCCCATCGCCCGCCACATAGAGGCAGGGCAACTCTGCCCAAACAGGGTTGCCTGAGTACAGCATGGCAGGCCCCTGCCCCAGAAGACAGGCTGGGAGAACAAGAGGCCAGCAACCCTAAGGTGCCTAGAAAACAGGTGCATCTTGCTTGGGTTCTAGTCAATAATTTGGACTCTATACATTCCCTCAAGCACCCATCAACAGAACGACTGGGAGGAGGAACCCCCAAAATAGGAAAGACTCAGAGATTATGACTTATGCTGCAGATTTACAAATGGATGCAGTTATAACCAAATTGTCGGAGATGGAATTCAGGCTAACATTTGTGAAGACAATAGCTAGAATGGAGAAATCAATTAATGGCAACATAGAGTCTCTAAGGGCAGAAATGAAAGCTGATTTGGCAGAACATAAAAATACTATCAATGAGATCCAATCTAATCTAGATAATCCAACAGCTAGGATAAGTGAGGCAGAAGAATGAATTAGTGACCTGGAAGACAATTTAATAGATAAAAAGGGAAAAGAGGAGGCCAGGGAGAAACAACTCAGAATCCATGAAAATAGAATCAGAGAAATCAGTGACACCATGAAACATTCCAATATAAGACTTATACTGCAATACCAGAGGGACTGGAGAGAGAGAGAGGACTAGAAGATATATTTGAGCTAATCATAGCTGAGAACTTCCCTAATTTGGGGAATGAAACAAACATTCGTGTCCTAGAGGCAGAGAGGACCCCTCCCAAGATCAAGGAAAATAGGCCAACACCCCGGCATGTAATAGTAAAACTTCCAAATCTTAGAACCAAGGAAACCATCTTCAGGGCAGTTAGGGTGAAGAGATTCCTTACATACAGAGGAACATCAGAATAATGTCAGACGTATCCACACAGACCTGGCAAGCCAGAAGTCTCTGGCAAGACATATTCAGGGTACTAAATGAGAAAAAATGCAGCCAAGAATGCTTTATCTGGCAAGGCTGTCATTTAGAATGGATGGAGAGATGCAGAACTTCCAAGACTGCCAGAAACTGAAAGAATATGTGACCAATAATCCAGCCTGCAAGAAATATTAAGGGGGGTCTATAAAAGGAGAAAGGCCCCAAGAGTGATATACAACAGAAATTTACAGGGACAATCTCTAAAAACAACATCTTCACAGGCAACATGATGACAATTAACTCATATCTTTCAATAATCACTCTCAACGGGAATGGCCTAAACGCTCCCATAAAATGGCACAGGGTTGCAGATTGGATCAAAAGACAGGACCCATCCATATGCTGCCTACAAGAAACTCATTTTGAACCTAAAGATACATCCAGACTGAAAGTGAAGGGATGGAGATCCATCTTCCATGCCAGCGGACCTCAAAAGAAAGCTGGGGTAGCAATTCTTATATCAGACAAATTAGATTTTAAACTAAAGACTGTAGTTAGAGACACCGAAGGACACTATATCATTTTTAAAGGGTCTATCCAACAAGAAGATCTAACAATTGTAAATATCTATGCTCCCAACATGGGAACAGCCATCTACGTAAGCCAACTGTTAACCAAAGTAACGAGTCATATTGATAACAATACGTTAATTGTAGGAGACCTCAATACTCCACTCTCAGCAATAGACAGATCATCTAAGCAGAAAATCAACAAGGAAACAAGAGCTTTGAATAACACACTCGACCAGAAGGACCTCATAGATATTTACAGAACATTCCACCCTAAAACAACAGAATACTCATTCTTCTCGAGCACACATGGAACTTTCTCCAGAATAGACCATATACTGGGTCACAAATCAGGTCTCAACCGATACCAAAAGTTTGAGATTATTCCCTTCATATTCTCGGGCCACAGTGCTTTAAAACTGGAGGTCAATCACAAGAAAAAATTTGGCAGAAATTCAAACACTTGGAAGCTAAAGACCACTCTGCTCACGAATGTTTGGGTCAACCAGGAAATCAAAGAAGAACTTAAACAATTCATGGAAATCGATGAGAACGAAAACACATTGGTTGAAAACCTATCAGATACTGCAAAGGCGGTCCTAAGGGGGAAATACATAGCCATCCTAGCCTCACTCAAAAAAAAATAGAAAAATCCTGAATTCACCAACTAACTCTACACCTTAAAGAACTAGAGAAAAAGCAACAAACGATGACTAAGCCATGCATTAGAAGAGAAATAATTAAGATTAGAGCAGAGATCAATAAATTAGAAACCAGAAACACAGTAGATCAGATCAACGAAAGTCGAAGTTGGTTCTTTGAAAGAATTAATAAGATCGATAAACCACTGGCCAGACCTATCCAAAAGAAAAGCGAAAGGACCCAAATTAATAAAATTATGAATGAAAGGGGAGAGATCACGACTAACCCCAAGGAAATAGAAACAATTATTAGAAATTTTTATCAACAACTATATGCCAAGAAACTGAGCAATCTGGATGAAATGGATGCCTTCCTGGAAACCTATAATCTGCCAAGACTGAAACAGAAGGAACTTGACAACCTGAATAGGCCAATAACCAGTAACGAGAATAAAGCAGTGCTCAAATCATCCCAGAAAACAAGAGTCCAGCTCCTGATGGATTCCTTGGGGAATTCTACCAAACATTCAGAGAAGAAATAATACCTATTCTACTGAGGCTGTTTCAAAAAATAGAAAGAGAAGGAAACCTTCCAAACTCATTTTATGAGGCCAGTATTACCTTAATCCCCAAACCAGGCAAAGACCCCATCAAAAAAGGAGAATTTCAAACTGATATCCCTGATGAATATGGATTCCAAAATCCCCCCCAAAATCCTAGCTAATAGAATCCAACAATACATTAAAAAGGTCATCCACCACGACCAAGTGAGATTTATCCCTGGCATAAAAGGGTGGTTCAACATTTGAAAATCAATCAATGTGATAGAACACATTAATAAGAGGAGGGAGAAGAACCATATGGTCCTCTCAATGCAGAAAAAGCATTTGACAAAATACAACATCCTTTCCTGATTAAAACTCTTCAGAGTATAGGGATAGAGGGAACATTCCTCAAGTTCATAAAATCCATCTATGAAAAACCCACAGTGAATATCATCCTCAATGGAAAAAGCTGAGAGCGGTTCCCTTAAGATCAGGAACACGTCAAGGATGCCCACTCTCGCCACTACTGTTCAGTATAGTACTAGAAGTCCTAGCAACAGCAATCAGACAACACAAAGAAATAAAAGGTATTCGAATTGCCAAAGAAGAAGTCAAACTCTCTCTTTTCACAGACGACATGATACTTTATGTGGAAAACCCAAAAGACTGCACCCCCAAATTACTAGAAGTCATACAGCAATTCAGTAATGTGGCAGGATACAAAGTCAATGCACAGAAATCAGTTGCTTTCTTATACACTAACAATGCAATTGTAGAAAGAGAAATTAGAGAGACGATTCCTTTTACAATAGCACCAAAAACCATAATATACCTCGGAATAAACCTAATGAAAGAGGTAAAGGATCTATACTCTAGGAACTACAGAACACTCATGAAAGAAACTGAAGAAGACACAAAAAGATGGAAAAATATTCCATGCTCATGGATCGGAAGAATAAACATTGTTGAAATGTCTGTGCTACCCAGAGCAATTTATACCTTCAGTGCCATCCTGATGAAAATTCCAATGGCATTTTTCAAAGCGCTGGAACAAACAATCCTAAAATTTGTATGGAATCAGAAAAAACCCCGAATTGCCAAGGAAATGTTGAAAAAGAAAAACAAAGCTGGGGGCCTCATGTTGCCCGATTTTAAGCTATGTTACAAAGCAGTGATCACCAAGAGAACATGGTACTGGCAGAAAAACAGACATACAGACCAGTGGAACAGAATAGAGAACCCAGATATGGACCCTCAAGTCTAAGGTCAAATAATGTTTGTTGAAGCAGGAAAAAACCTGCAATGGAAAAATGACAGTCTCTTCAATAAATGGTGCTGGGAAAATTGGACAGCCACATGCAGAAGAATGAAACTCGGCCATTCTCTAGCACCATACACAAAGATAAATTCAAAATGGATGAAAGACCTCAATATGAGACAGGAATCCATCAAAATCCTAGAGGAGAACATAGGCAGTAACCTCTTTGACATCGGCCACAGCAACTTCTTTCAAGATACATCTCTAAGAGCTAGTGAACCAAAAGCAAAAATGAACTTTTGGGACTCCATCAAAATAAAAAGCTTCTGCACAGCAAAGGAAACAGTCAACAAAGAGGTAACCCACAGAATGGGAGAAGATACTTGCAAATGACACTACAGGTAAAGGGCTGGTATCCAAGATCTATAAAGAACTTCTCAAACTCAACACCCAAAAAACAAATAATCAAGTCAAAAAATGGGCAGAAGGCATGAACAGACACTTCTCTGAAGAAGACATACAAATGGCTAATAGACCCATGAAGAAATGTTCATCATCATTAGCCATCAGGGAAATTCCAATCAAAACCACATTGAGATACTACCTTACACCAGTTAGAATGGCAAAAATGGACCGGGCAAGAAACAACAAATGTTGGAGAAGTTGTGGAGAAAGGGGAACCCTCTTACACTGTTGGTGGGAATGAAGTTGGTAGAGCCACTTTGGAAAACAGTGTAGAGGTGCCTCAAAAAATTAAAAATAGTGCTACCCTATGACCCAGCAATTGCCCTCCTGGGTATTTACCCCAAAGACACATATATAGTGAAAAGAAGGGTCATACGCACCCCAATGTTCATAGCCGCAATGTCCTCAATAGCCTAACTGTGGAAAGAGCCGAGATGCCCTTCAACAGATGAATGGATAAAGAAGATGTGGTCCATATATATAAAATGGCATATTACTCAGCCATTAGAAAGGATGAATACCCAACTTTTACATCAACATGGATGGGACTGGAGGAGACTTGCTAAGTGAAATAAGTGAAGCAGAGAAAGTCAATTATCATATGGTTTCACTTATTTGTGGAACATAAGGAATAGCATGGACTATATTAGGAGAAGGACAGGAAAAATGAAGGGGGTGAAATGGGAGGGAGAGATGAACCATGAGAGACTATGGACTCTGAGAGACAAACAGGGTTTTAGATGGGAGGGGGGAGGCGGGATTGGTTAGCCCGGTGATGGGTATTAAGGAGGGCACGTACTGCATGGAGCACTGGGTGTTATACAAAAACAGTGGATCGTGGATCACCACATCAAAAACTAATGATGTATTGTGTGGTGACTAACATAACATAATAAAATTAAAAAAAAATGTTTGCAGTTAAAAAAATAAATAAAACAAGCGCTCCACTATTAATGCCCATCAAATATTTAACCCATTCCCTCACCCACCTCCTCTCCAGTAACCTGCAGTTTGTTCTCTACAGTTGAGTCTGTTCCCTGGTTTGCCTCTTTCACCACACCATGTTCATTTGTTTTGTCAGTTAATTCCACATATGAGTGAAATCATATGGTATTTGTCTTTCTCTGACTGACTCATTTCACTTAGCATAATGATCTCTAGCTCCATCCACATCAATGTGCTGTTGAATTTGGTTTGGTAGTATCTTGTTGAGAATGTTTGCATCCGTGGTATTCAGGGATATTGGCCTGTATTTTTCCTTTTAGTAGAGTCTTTGATTTGTGAGTCAAGGTAGTTTTGGCCTTGAAGAATGAGTTTGAAATGCTTCGTTCCATTTCTGTTTTTTGGAACAATTTGAGAATAGGTATTAACTCTTCTTTAAATGTCTGGTAGAATTACCCTGGGAAGCCATCTGGTCCTGTAGTTCTGTTTGTTGGGAGATTTTTGTTTACTGATTTAATTTCTTTGCTGGTTATGGACCTGCTCAAATTTTCTATTTCTTCCTCAGTTTGGGTAGTTTATATGTGTCTAGGAATTTATCCATTTATTCCAAATTGCCCAATTTTTAAATATATACTATTTCTTAATATTCTCTTAGAATTGTTTGTATTTCTTTGGACCTGGTTGTTACTTCTCTCTCCTTTGTGATTTTACTTTTTTGGTCATTTTTCTTTTTGATAAGTATGGCTTGGGGTTTATTTATTTTGTTAATTATTCCAAAGAATTAGCTCCTAGTGTTACAAGATTTCTATTCCCTTAGTGCCCACGGTTCTTGATCATTCCACTTCCGAGAATGAAGAGGTAGACCAGATGAAGAGTGGTGGGCAGCAAGGTATAGTTTTTTGAGTGACAGTACAAAGCTCCTGGAGAGGGAGGGGAATCAAGAAGGTTGCCATTTTGGCGTTCAAATCTAGGGGGTTTTTATAAGCTCTTTTCTTTTTTTTTAAGATTTTATTTATTTGACAGAGAGAGAGAGACAGCGAGAGAGGGAACACAAGCAGGGGGAGTGGGAGAGGGAAAAGCAGGCTTCCTGCGGAGCAGGAAGCCCGATGCAGGGCTCAATCCCATGACTCTGGGATCATGACCTGAGCCAAAGGCAGACGCTTAATGACTGAGCCACCCAGGTGCCCCTATAAGCTCTTTTCTAGAAGTATTTTAAGCAACTAGAGTGTGGGCCTCCTGCAAATTGGCTGCTAAGGCGTGCCAGTCAGGGTTTTGATCATGTACTCGTGTACCTATCAGGTCAATGTTTATGTGCTGATGGTCTTTTTGGGCTGACATCTGGAGATTTATGTCTTAACTTGTTATAGTGACAAATGTTTCATTGTAAATTGTTTTATCGCAGGACTTTATTGCAAGTCATTTCTGCAGAAGCTGCTAGACAGGGGGCTGTTGTGGTCTTGTCTAAGCTGCAAGACAGGATGGTAGTGTGGTTTTGTCTTAGCTATCCCTGCTCCCTGTTTTCTTGTTGGGGATCCTGGCCCTGACTGCCTAATTGTCCAACTAACTCCTAACATTCATTAATCTACTGTTGTTTTTTTTTTTTTTTTAATTTCTGTATCATTTATTTCTGCTCTAATCTATTATTTCCTTCTTCTGGCTTTATGCTTCATTTGTTGTTCTTTTCCTAGCACCTTTATCTATGAGATTAGGTTCTATATTAGAGATTTTTTTCTTGATTTTTAAGGTAGTCTTGTATTGCCATATATTTCCCTCTTATGACTACTATTGCTGCATACCAAATGTTTTGGACCATCCTGTTACATTTTAATTTGTTTCCATGCATTTTTTAAATTTCTTCTTTAATTTCCTGGTTAACCCATTCATTCTTTAGTCAGAGGTTCTTTAACTTCCATGTATTTGTAGTCTTTCTAAATGTTATCTTGTGGTTGAATTCAAGTTTCAAAGCATTGTGGTCTGAAAATATGCATAGTATGATCTCTAGCTTTTTGAACTTGTTGAGGGCTGATTTGTGACCCAGTTTGTGATCTATTCTGGAGAATGTTCCATGTGCACTTGAGAAGAATGTGTATTCTGCTGCTTTAGGATGAAATGTGGCCCACTGTGTCATTCAAAGCCACTGTTTCCTTTTTGATTTTTTGCTTAGATGATCTGTCCATGGCAGTAAGTGGGCTGTTGAAGTTCCCTGCTATTATTGTATTATTATCAATGATTTCCTTTATGGTTGTTATGAATTGTTTTATGTATTTGGGTACTCCCAAGTTGGGGCATAAATATTTACTGTTGTTAATCTTCCAATTGGATGGACTTCTTTATTATGATATAGTTTCCTTCTTCATCTCCTGTTACAGTCTTTGTTTTAAAATCTAGTTTCTCTGATGTATTTTTACTCTGGCTTTCTCTTGATGTCCATCAGCATGATCAATGTTTCTCCCCCTCCTCTTACTTTCTTTTTTTTTTTTTAAGATTTTTAATTTATTTGACAGAGAGAGAACAAGCAGAGGGAGACAGAGGGAGAAGCAGACTCCCTGCTGAGCAAGGAGCCCGATGTGGGACTCGATCCCAGGACCCTGGGATCATGACCCGGGCCGAAGGCAGCCGCTTAACCGACTGAGCCTCCCAGGCGTCCCCTCCTCTTACTTTCTTTCTGGAGGTGTCTTTAGGTATAAAATGAGTCTCTTGTAGGCAGCATATAGATGAATATTGTTTTTTTTAGCCATTCTGATACCCTATGTCTTTTGATTGGAACATTTATTCCATTTACATTCAGAGTAATCACTGATAGATATGAATTTAGCTCCATTGTATTACCTGTAAAATTGCTGATTCTGGAGATTTTCTCTGTTCCTTTCTAGTCTTTGTTGATTTTGGTCTTTCTTTCCCTCTCAAGGAGTTCTCTTCAATATGTCTTGCAGGGCTGATTTAGTGGTCAGAAACTCCTTTAGTTTTTGCTTGGGTAACTCTGTACCTCTCTTTCTGAATGACAGCTTCAGTGGATAGTGTATTCTTGGCTGCATATTTTTCCCATTCAGCATGTTGAATATATCTTCCCACTGTCTTCTGGTCTGCCAAGTTTCAGTGGAGAGATCCGCTGCCAACCTTATTTGTCTTCCCTTGTAAATTGGGTACTTTTTTCCCATGCTGCTTTTAGGATGTTTTTCTTTATCTCTATATTTTGTAAATATAACTACATTATGTCTTGGTGTTGGCCAGCTTTTGTTGATTTTGATGAGCGTTCTCTGTGCATCCTGCATTTGGATTTTTTTCCTCCCCAGATTAGGAAAATTTTAAGCTTTAATTTCCTCAAATAAATCTTCTGTCCCTTTTTCCGTGTCTTCTTCTTCTGGGACTCCTATGATATGAATGTTATGCTTTATGGAGTCATTGATTTCCCTGAGTCTACATTAGTGATCTAATATTTTTCTTGCCCTCTTTTTTTGTTTCATTATTTTCCAGAAATTTATCTTCTATATCACCTATTCATTCCTCTACTTCTTCCATCCTTGTGTTCATTACATCCAATTGGATTTGCATCTTGGCTTATTGCTGCTTGACTAGTTTTTTAGGTCTTTCATCTCTGCACTAAGGGCCTCCCTAGTATCTTCTATGCTTTTCTCAATCTCCACTAATATTCTTATGATTATTGTTTAAAAATCTGATTCAGGCATATTACTTATATCTGTTTTTTTTTTAAGATTTTATTTATTTATTTGACAGAGAGAGACACAGTGAGAGAGGGAACACAAGCAGGGGGAGTGGGGGAGGGAGAAGCAGGCTTCCTGATCAGCAGGAAGCCTGGTGCAGGGCTCAATCCCAGGACTCTGGGATCATGACCTGAGCCAAAGGCAGACGCTTAAGGACGGAGTCACCCAGGCGCCCCTACTTATATTTGTTTTGATTAGAACCCTGGCCATGACCTTTTGTTGTTCTTTCTTTGGGGATGAATTTCTCCATCTTGGCATTTTGTTTAGGTCTCTGTCTTCTGTGTGTTAGGAAAGCCTGTTATGTTTCTTGCTTCTGAGGGTAAAGGCTATATTAAGAAGGTATAATATAGTGAGCAGGGCTTCGTGCTTCAGGAAGTGTTTCTGTGTCGACTGTGTGCACTCTGCTGTTGTGTTTTGGCTGATTTTTCCATCAGGTCAGTCCTCTGCAGAGTTTCACCTTGCCTGCAGTTGGGAATATTTGGACCCTTTCCTGTGTGTGTCGAGTTTCAACTAGGTGTGTTTTCATGTCTTTGTTAGAAAAAAAAAGCCTATATCTAATATCCACTAGAGCTGAAGTTTTTCAGCACTCTATCGTTAGTAGACTTGGTGCATGCAGGGTGGTTTGTGCTGGTCTTCCGGGGGAAGACCTCTGCTTTTCTGGCTCTCAGACACACTTGCCCTAATAACAAAGCACCTGCAGAGTGCAGGGTGGTGGGGCTTGGTGTAAATGGCTAAGTCTCCGCTGTGGGCGATGTGCTGCTCACTGAAGTCCCTCTGTGCTGATTGGTGGGGGATAAAAATGGCATCATTGCTCTCTTTCATCCCTCGAGAGGGGAGTTTGCACCTGCTGCTGTTCAGGAAACCCTCATAGAAGAGCGATCAATCTCCCCTCGTGTGTTCCAGGGATCCCTCAGATCCCTAAGTTCACCCTGTCTATGTCCAAACTATCTGCCCACCCGGCGGCATAGTGCTCCTGTGTTTTATCCCAGGTGGACTGGCTGGGTTTTAAAACTCTGTACGTTGCCTTTTCATTTTGTTGACTCTTTCCTTTGCTGTGCAGAAGCTTTTTATCTTGATGAAGTCCCAATAGTTCATTTTTGCTTTTGTTTCCCTTGCCTTTAGAGACGTATCTTGCAAGAAGTTGCTTTGTCCAAGCCTGAAGAGGTTACTGCTTGTGTTCTCTAGGATTTTAATGGATTCCTGTCTCACATTTAGATCTTTCATCCATTTTGAGTTTATCTTTGTGTATGGTGTAGGAGAATGGTCCAGTTTCATTCTTCTGCATGTGGCTGTCCAATTTTCCCAGCACCATTTATTGAAGAGACTGTCTTTTTTCTATTGGATATTCTTTCCTGCTTTGTCGAAGATTAGTTGACCATCGAGTTGAAGGTCCATTTCTGGGCTCTATATTCTGTTCCATTGATCTATGTGCCTGTTTTTGTGCCAGCACCATGCTGTTTGGCATGTTATTTATATCTGTTTCACTTAGATCTCTGGCTGTGGCCTTGTTCTGCTCTTTCATTTGGGACAGACTCCTCTGTCTTCTCATTTTATCTAAATATGCCTGCTTTCATGTGTTAGAAAAGTTAGGCACGTCCCTGATCTTGAAGATAATGGCATTATGAAAAAGAGGTCCTATAGTATATTGTATTGTTCCACTACCCCTCCATGCCTTGCCACTTCATGGAGTGCTTCCACTGTGTACTGTGTGTGCTATTTTTTTGTCCTGGCTTCTTTACCCTTCAGGCAAATCATCTACAGAGACTTTCTTCGCATGCTGTGCACAGTGTTTGGTCCCTGGCTTGAATGTGGCGAGCTTTAACTAAGTTTGCTCTGGTCTGCATGTGAGATGGTATCTGTCACCACTGCTACCAGAACTGAGGTCTTGCAAAACTCCCAGGTCAGGAGTCGTGGTGTGGCCAGGGACTTTGGCCAGTTTTCTGCGGGAGGGGGGCCTATAGAGTTGGGACTGAGGCAAGCATGACTGGGAAAGGCAGTTCCACCAGAGGGTGGGGGGGTGGGTCTTGTTGTAAGCAAGTTAGGGTTATACTGAGGGCAGATGAGGGAAATGGCCCCGGGCAGTTCCTTTGTTCCTGGATGGGTCTCTATGAATGCTGCCCCTCTGGGACTCACTCCAAGAGCAAATAACCTCCTCCCCACTGTGTCCCACAATTGCTCTTCTGATGCTGTTTGCACAGTGTATGTCTGCAGGCTGTTTGCCCTCCCTTCTCTTCAAGAGCAGCACAATACCCTCTGGCCTCTCCCTGAGCCAAGTCCACTAGCCTTAAGAACTCTTGGCTTTAAGTCCTGTTGGTTGCAAAAACTCATGAAATTCAGCCCCTTTTGCTTTCCAAGCCAATTGCTATGGGGGATCATCTTCCCTGTGGGCTCCTCTGTGTGCTTGTCTGTCTCTCTGTTCTCTGTGACTGCAGCTCCATCCCCATGGCAGCAGTCATGATCTGTTTCTTTCCCAAACCATGTATCCACACTTCCTATCTTTTTCTGATGGCCTCTTCTCTATCTTCAGTTGTGCAGTTTGTTCTGTCAGTCTTCAGGTCAATTTCTGGGGTATTTGGTATGATTTAGTAGTTATCTAGTTGTATTCTTGGGATGAAGCAAGTCTAGGGCCCTCTTGCTCCACTGACATCTTCCTACCAATTCTCTTAATTGCTTTTCAAGCTGCTGCTTCTATGTTTTATCTTGGTGAGGTTGTTTCTTATGCTTGCATGGTAAGGGTGGAGACTTAGTGTCCTATTGCTCTCTAACTCTTCCAGAGTTAAACCTGTTGATGTTTAAAATATCTGCAGTTAAGCCTTGCTGATTGCAAAAACTTGGGAAGTTAAGCCCCATTGATTTTCAAAGCCAAATGTTATGGGGACTCCTTTTCCCAGTACTGGTGCCCTGTGTCTGGGTTGCCTGGTATGGTGTCTGCTCTTCTCCCTTCTCTGTACTTGTGGTGTCCCTTTTATTCTTTGGTGGTTTTGGACCATATCTCTGTTTCTGCTTTTTTGATGTGGCCTTTCATCTTGTGTTTGTTTGAGTAAGCTAATTCCTAGATTTCTACGTGGTTTTTCTTGCCATTATGAATGATATTTTCTTAATGGTCATTGCTTATATAGAAAAATACTATTGATTTTTGTAGTTTGATATTTTATCTGGCAACGTTGTTGAATTCCTCTCAGATTAGTTCTAATAATTTGTTAGTTCTTTTGCTTGATTCAAGCAAAAAAATCACTGCTTGATTTTTTTCTTGGTACATAATTATCTTCAGTGTAAATTATGCCAGATATAGCACTTCCTTTCCAATTATTGCATTCTTAAATGTCTCCCCTCTTTTTCCTCATGTATTGGCTAAGATTATCTAAAACAGTAGCGGTGTTAGTTTGTGTCTTGTTGATAATTTTAAATTCATGCATTTAGTTTCTCCATTACACATAACATTCTTTGAAGGTTTTTGGTATATGTAATCATTACCAAGTTAAGGATGTTCACTTCTCTTCCTAATTCACCAAGTTATCATCAAATAGAATTCAATTAGATGTTTCTTTTTCTGTGCCAATTGAAATAAAGCGTCTGATTTTTAATCTCATCATGTGATATATGATATTGACATTTTCTGATATTGAACTATTTTCCTTTATTGAGATACATTGCACTTGATCAAGGGTATTTTTATAGTGCTGATTCCTTAACTGTATTTTTATTTGGAATTTTTTTGCATCTATATTTCATAAGTGAAATTGGTGTAAATTTTATTTTCTTATACTTGTTTATTTCGGTTTAGAATAGACTATTGTTCTTTTTGTAATCACTACAATCAATTGGATAAGGTAGTCATTCACTGTTTCTTAAAAGTTTGTTAGAATTCACCTATAAAATCATGGACCTGAGGTTTTTTTGTAGGGGGAATTTTTGACTAATAGTGCTTTTTTATATTTTCTGGGAATTTGTCAGTCTGTGTAGATTTGTCAATGTATTATCATATTGTCCATAATAATCTTGTTTTAAAAATTTTTTCTGGGCGCCTTGGTGGGTCAGTTGGTTAAGCAACTGCCTTCGGCTCAGGTCATGATCCTGGAGTCCCAGGATTGAGTCCCGCGTCGGGCTCCCTGCTCAGCAGGGAGTCTGCTTCTCCCTCTGACCCTCCCCCTCTCATGTGCTCTCTCTCTCTCATTCTCTCTCTCAAATAAATAAATAAAATCTTAAAAAAAATTTGAAAAAGTAAAAATTTTTTCTTATGTTGGTTACTGAGGGGGAGGTCGGTGGGAGGTGGGTGAAATAGGTGATGGGGATTAAGGAGTGCACTTGTTGTAATGAGACCTGGGTATTGTATGGAAGTGTTGAATCACTACATTGTACAACTGAAACTAATATCACACAGTATATTAACTAACTGGAATTGAAATTAAAACTTTTATTTATTATTTATTTATTTAAAGATTTTATTTATTTATTTGACAGAGAGAGAGAGAGACAGCAAGAGAGGGAACACAAGCAGGGGGAGTGGGAGAGGGAGAAGCAGGCTTCCCGCCAAGCAGGGAGCCCAATGTGGGGCTCAATCCCAGGACCCTGGAATCATGACCTGAGCTGAAGGCAAACACTTAATGACTGAGCCACCCAGGCGTCCCTAAAATAAAAACTTTTAAAAAATGGAATGCACTTGTGATGAGCACTGGGTGATGTATGGAATGGTTCAGTTACTAGATTGTATACTGGAAACTAATATAACACTGTATGTTAACTGTAATTTTAAAAAAAATCTTACATTGTGTCCCCGTTTTCATTCTGTATTTTGTTTATTTGCCTCTTTTCCCCCCTTCTTTTTAACTGATCAGTCTTTTTGAAGATCAATCCTATTACTTTAAAGAATTAAATTCTAGGGGTGCTGGGTGGCTCAGTCGTTAAGCATCTGCCTTTGGCTCAGGTCATGATTCCAGGGTCTGGGGATTGGGTCCCACATCAGGATCCCTGCTCGGTGAGAAGCTTGCTTCTCCTTCTCCCACTCCCCCTGCTTGTGTTCCCTGTCTCACTGTGTCTCTTTCTTTCAAATAAATAAGTAAAGTCTTTAAAAAACTAGAAAAAAATTAAATTCTAGTTTTGGTCATCTTTTCTGGTTTCTTTTGTTTTGTTTTTAATTGAGTTTTTATTTAAATTCTAGTTAATTGAGGTTGGGGGAAAAGATGGCAGAGGAGTAGGAGACCCTATTTCAACCAGTCCCTGGAATTGAGCGGGATATCTACCAGAGCACTCTGAATACCCACGAAATCAGCCTGAGATGTAAGAAGATAGATCTGGATCTCTACAAACAGAATATCCCAGGTGGTTGGTTTCGAGGTACAAAGCGGGGAGCTGTTATTCACCAGGCAGATATCAGAGGATAAATGGAACGGGGGGGGGAGCCCAGCCATCGGGATCCTACAGCGTCAGTAAGCGATAACCTCCTGTGCTTGGGACTGGGCACAGACTCACAGAATGGTAGCAACGGGAAAAGGACTTTAGGGCAGCCCCCTGGAATGAAACCCGGAGTGGTGGGGCCACTCATGCGAACTGGGGGTAGCTCACGGTTTAGAGGCACAAAAGGCAGAGACGTGCCCCGACCTGGAGGTGAGGACTGGGAGCGCTGTTGAGGGGCACACAACCCAGGATGCTGCAGTTTATAGCACCACAGACAGAAATGGAGATAGTGTAGCCTGGAGTGCTCACTGAAGTACAGACTCTGAACCCTCTGCTCTGAGATAGAGGGTTGGAAATGGTATTTTCTGCTCTGACTCTTGGAAGACACAAGGAAAGCCAACAGGGAAAGACGCCAGAGAACAAAAGCCCCATAAAACCAGTTTTCACTGAGCCCATCCCCAATGAGAATGAAAACACATCAGTCCGAAACCAATGGGATACTGCAAATGCGGTCCTAAGGGGGAAATACATAGCCATCCAAGCCTCACTCAAAAAAATAGAAAAATCTGAATTCACCAACTAACTCGACACTTTAAAGAACTAGAAAAAAAAAGCAATAAACGATGCCTAAGCCACGCATTAGAAGAGAAATAATTAAGATTAGAGCAGAGATCAATGAATTTGAAACCAGAAACACAGTAGATCAAATCAACAAAACTAGAAACTGGTTCTTTGAAAGAATTAGAAGATCGATAGAAGCCAGACATATCCAAAAGAAAAGAGAAAGGACCCAAATTAATACAGTTATGTATGAAAGGGGTGAGATCATGACTAACACCAACAATATTATCAACAACTATATGCCAATAAATTAAGCAACCTGGAAGAAATGAATGCCTTCCTGGTAACCTATAAATTGCCAAGACTGGAGCAGGAAGAAAAGGACTACCTGACTAGGCCAATAACCAGTAACGAGATTGAAGCAGTGATCAAAAACCTCCCAAAAAACAATCCGGCCTGTTGGATTCCCTGGGGAATTCTACCAAACATTCAAAGAAGAAATAATACCTCTTCTCCTGTAGCTGTTTCCAAAACTAGAAACAGAAGGAAGGCTTCCAGACTCATTGTATGAGGCCAACATTACCTTGAACTCCAAACTAGGCAAAGACCCCATCAAAAAGGAGAATTTCAGACCGATATCCCTGATGAATATGGATTCCAAAATCCTCAACAAAAATCCTAGCTAATAGGATCCAACAATACATTAGAAGGATCATCCACCACAACCACATGGGATTTATCCCTGCGATGCAAGTTTCGTTCAACATTCGCAAATCAATCAATGTGATAGAGCACATTAATAAGAGGAGAGAGAAGAACCATATGGTCCTCCCAATTGATGCAGAAAAAGCATTTGACAAAATACAACATCCTTTCCTGATTAAAACTCTTCAGAATATAGGGATAGAGGGAACATTCCTCAAGTTCATAAAATCCATCTATGAAAAACCCACAGTGAATATCATCCTCAATGGGGAAAAGCTCAGAGCTTTCCCTTAAGATCAGGAACATGTCAAGGATGCCCACTCTCGCCACTATTGTTCAACATAGTACTAGAAGTCCTAGCAACAGCAAACAGATAACAAAAAGAAATAAAAGGTATTCACATTGGCAAAGAAGAAGTCAAACTCTCTCTTTTCTCAGATGACATGATACTTTATGTGGAAAACCCAAAAGACTTCCCCCCCCCAAATTACTAGAACTCATCCAGCAATTCAGTAATGTGGCAGGCTACAAAATCAATGCACAGAAATCAGTTGCTTTCTTATACACTAACAATGCAATTGTAGAAAGAGAAATTAGAGAAATGATTCCATGTAGAATAGCACCAAAAACCATAAGATACCTTGGAATAAACCTAAGCAAAGAGGTAAAGGACCTATACTCTAGAACTACAGAACACTCATGAAAGAAATTGAGGAAGACACAAAAAGATGGAAAAACATTCCATGCTCATGGATCCGGAAGAATAAACATTGTTAAAATGTCTGTGCTACCCGGAGCGATCTATACCTTCAATGGCATCCTGATGAAGATTCCAATGACATTTTTCAAAGTGCTGGAACAAACAATCCTAAAATTTGTATGGAATCAGAAAAGACACTGATTTGCCAAGTAAATGTTGAAAAAGAGAAACAAGGCTGGGGGCATCCTGTTGTCTGATTTCAAGCTACATTACAAAGCATTGATCACCAAGACAGCATGGTACTGGCACAAAAAGAGACATGTAGACCAATGGAACAGATTAGAAAGCCCAGATATCGACCCCCAACTCTATGGCCAAATAATCTTCAACAAAGCAGGAAAAAATATGCAATGTTAATAAGACCATGTCTTCAATAAATGGTGCTGGGAAAATTGGACAGCTATATACAGAGGAATGAAACTTGAGCATTCTCTAACACCATACAGAACACCTCCAAATGGATGAAAGACCTCAATGTGACACAGGAATCCATCAAATTCCTAGAAGAGAACATAGGCAGTAAGCTCTTTGACATCGCCCACATCAACTTCTTTGAAGATACATCTCCAAAGGCTAGTGAAACAAAGTGAAAAATGAACTTTTGGGACTTCATCAAGATAAAAAGCTTCTGCACAGCAAAGGAAACAGTCAACAAAATAAAGAGGCAACCCACAGAATGGGAGAAGATATTTGCAAATGACCCTGCAGATAAAGGGCTGGTATCCAAGATCTATAAAGAACTTCTCCAACTCAACACCCAAAAAACAAATAATCAAGTCAAAAAATGGGCAGAAGACATGAACAGACACTTCTCCAAAGAAGACATAGAAATGGCTAACAGACACATGAAAAAATGTTCATCATCATTAGCCATCAGGGAAATCCAAATCAAAACCACACTGAGATACCACCTTACACCAGTTAGAATGGCAAAATGGACAGGGAAAGAAACAACAAATGTTGGAGAGGTTGTGGAGAATTGGGAACCCTCTTACCCTGTTGGTGGGAATGCAAGTTGGTAGAGCCACTTTGGAAAACAGTGTGGAGATTCCTCAAAAAATTAAAAATTGAGTAACCCTATGACCCAGCAATTGCACTACTGGGTATTTACCCCAAAGCACATATGTAGTGAAAAGAAGGGCCATATGCACCCCAATGTTCACAGCAGCAATGTCCACAATAGCCAAAATGTGGAAAGAGCCTAGATGCCCTTCAACAGATGAATGGATAAAGAAGATGTGGTCCATATATACAATGGAATATTACTGAGCCATCAGAAAGAATGAATACCCAATTTTTAAATCAACATAGATGGGACTGGAGGAGATTATGCTAAGTGAAATAAGTGAAGCAGAGAAAGTCAGTTATCATATGGTTTCACTTATTTGTGGAACATAAGGAATAGCATGTAGGACATTAGGAGAAGGAAGGGGAAAATGTAGGTGGGAGAAATCGGAAGGACAGAAACCATGAGAGACCATGGACTCTGAGAAACAGACTGAGGGTTTTAGAAGGGAGGGGGTCTGGGGATGGGTAGCCCGGTGATGGGTATTAAGGAGGGCACATACTGCATGGAGCGCTGGGGGTTGCACAAAAACAATGAATCATGGATCCCCGCATCGAAAACTGATGATGTATTGTATGGTGACTAACATAACATAATAAAATAAGAAAGAAAAAAAGAAACTATATAGGTCATATAATACTAATAAAATATGTTGTTAAAAAAATAAGTTCTAGCTAACTAACATACAGTGTATTATTAGTTTTTGGTGTACAATATAGTGTTTCAATACTTACATACAATACCTAGTACTCATTACAAAAGGTGCCCTACTTAATACCCATCGCCAATTAACCTATCTCCTTACCTACCTCCCTTCTGGAAATCATTTATTTGTTCTTAATAGTTCAGAGTCTGTTTCTTGGTTTCCCTCTCATTTTCTCCCTTTGTTCTTTTGTGTTGTTTCTTAAATTCCACATATGAGTGAAATCATATGGTATTTTTTTTCTCTGACTGACTTAGTTCATGTAGCATAATACTCTCTAACTACATCCTTGTTGATGCAAATGGAAAGATTTCCTTCTTTTTTATGGCTAAATATAATATTCCTCTGTGTTTGTGTGTGTGCGTGCATGCGTGCACACTGTATGTTAAGTAAGTACAATTTAAATAAAATGAGTTGATGATGTATATACTTTATTTAAAATTTAGTTAACATACAGTAAAATATTAGTTTCTGGAGTAGAATTCAGGGATTCATCACTTAAATACACCACCCAGTTCTCATCACAACAAGTACCCTCTTTAATACCCATCACCCATCTAGCCGATTCTCTACCCAACTCCCTCCATCAACCCTCAGTTTGTTCTTTATCATTGAGAGCCCCTCAGGGCTTATTTCCCTCTCCTTTTTTTTTTTTTTCCCCTTTTCCCTCTATCTGTTTTGTTTCTTAAATTCCACATATGAGTGAAACCATATATTTGTCTTTCTTTGACTGACTTATGTTGCTTACCATAATACACTCTAGTTCCAACCACATTGGTTCAAATAGCAAGATTTCATTGTTTTTGATAGCCAAGTAATATTCCATTATATCATTTTATGTATTTTTTTATCCATTTGTTAGTCAATGACATTTGGGCTCTTTCCACAATTTGGCTATTGCTAGTAGTGCTCCTATAAACATTAGGGTGCATGTGTCCCTTCCAGTCAGCACTTTTCTATCCTATGGAGAAATACATAGTAGTGCAGTTGCTGAGTCATAGTATAGGTAGTTCTACTTTTAACTTTTTGAGGAAACTGCATACTGTTTTACAGAGTAGCTGTACCAGTTTGCATTCCCACCAACAGTGTAAGAGGGTTCCTCTTTTCTTCCTCGCCAATATCTGTTGTTTCTTGAGTTGTTAATTTTAGCCATTCTGACGTGATAGATGGTATCTTGTGGTTTTGATTTATATTTCCTGATGAAAGATGTTGAGCATCTTTTCATGTGTCTACTAGCCATCTGGATGTCTTCTTTGGAAGAATATCTATTCATGTCTTCTGCCCATGTCTTAACTGGATTTGTTATTTTTGGGGTGTTGAGTTTGATAAGTTCTTTATAGATTTTGGATACTAGCCCTTTATCCAATACGTCATTTGCAAATATTGTCTCACGTTCTGTTGGTTGCCTTTTAGTTGTGTTGATTGTTTCCTTTGCTGTGCAGAAGCTTTTTATCTTGATGAAGTCCCAATTGTTCATTTTTGCTTTTGTTTCCCCTGCCTCCAGGGATGTGTCTAGTAAGAAGTTGCTGTGGCTGAGGTCAAAGGGGTTGCTGACTGTGTTCTCCTCTAGGATTTTGAATTTTTCCTGTCTTACATTTAAATATTTCATCCATTTTGAATTTATTTTGTGTATTTTGTGTTAAAAAGTGGCCCAGATTCATTCTTCTGCATGTAGCTGTCCAATTTTCCCAGCAACATTTGTTGAGGAGACTTTTTTTTCCACTGGATATTCTTTCCTGCTTTGTTGAAGGTTAGTTGACTATACAGTTTTGGATTCATTACTGGGTTCTCTATTCGGTTCCATTGATTTATGTTGCTGTTTTTGTGCTAGTACCATACTGTCTTGATCACAGCTTTGTAATATAGCTTGAAGTCTGGAGTTGTGATGCTTCCAGCTTTGGTTTTCTTTTTCAACATTACTTTGGCTATTTGCAGTTTTTTCTGGTTCCATACAAATTTTAGAATTATTTGCTCAAGGTCTGTGAAAAATCCTGGTGTTTGTTATTATTATTTTTTTTAATGTAGGCTCCATGTGCAGTGTGGAGCCCAAAGCAGGGCTTGAAGTTTACGACCCTGAGATCAAGACATGAGCTGCATTCAAGAGTTGGACACTTAACTGACTGAGATACCCAGGCTCCCCATGCTGGTGTTATTTTGATAGGGATTACATTGAATGTTTAGATTGCTTTAGGTATTATAGACATTTTAACAATATTTGTTCTTTCAATCCATGTGCATGGAATGTTTTTCCAATTCTTGGAGTCCTCTTCAATTTCTTTCGCAAGTGTTTTATAGTTTTCAGAGTACAGATCTTTTACTTCTTTGGTTAAGTATATTCCTATGTATATTATGGTTTTTGGTACAATGGGAAATGGAATCAATTCCTTGATTTCTCTTTCTGCTGCTTCATTATTGGTATATAGAAATGCAACAGGCTTCTGTGCATTGAATATCCTGTGACTTTGCTGAATACCTATGTCAGTTCCAGCAATTTTTTGGTGGACTTACTTGGTTTTCCACATAGAGTATAATGTCATCTGCAAGAGTGAAATTTTGACTTCTTCCTTGCTAATCTGGATGCCTTTTATTTCTTTTTATTTTCTGATTACTGAGGCTAGGACTTCCAGTACTATGGTGAACAATAGTGGTGAGAGTGGACAAAGCTTTCAGTTTTTCCCCATTAAGGATGATATGAGGTGTGGGTGTTTTGTATATGGCCTTTATGATGTTGAGGTATGTTCCTTCTATCCCTACTTTGTTGAGGGTTATCATCAAGAAAGATGTTGTATTTTGTCAAATGCTTTTTCTGCATCTGTAGAGAGGATCATATGGTTCTTATACTTTCTTTTATTAATGTGGTGTATCACATTGATTGATTTGGGGATATTGAACCACTTCTGTAGCCCAGGATTAAATGCCACTTGATTGTGGTGAATAATCCTTTTAATGCACTGTTAGAGTCAATGAGCAAATATGTTGTTGAGAATTTTTGCATCCATGTTGATCAAGAACATTAGTCTGTAATTCTCCTTTTTAGTGGGGTCTTTGTCTGGTTTTGAGATCATGGTAATGCTGGCCTCATAAGAATGAGTTAGGAAGTTTTCCTTCCATTCCTATTTTTGGAACAATTTCAGAAGAGGTATTATTCTTTAAATGTTCGGTAGAATTCCCCTGGGAAGCCATCCAACCCTGACTCTTGTTGGGAGATGTTTGGTTAGTGATTCAATTTCTTTGCTGGTTATGCATCTGTTCAGATTTTCTATTTCTTACTCTTTCAGTTTTGGTAGTTTATGTTTCTGGGAATTTATCTAATTCTTCCAGATTGCCTGCTTTCTTGACATGTAATTGCTCATAATATTCTCTTATAATTCTTTGTATTTCTTCAGAGTTGATTGTTATCTCTCCTCTTTAATTCATGAGTCTATTTATTTGGGTCCTTTCTCTTTTTGATATGTCTGGGTAGGGGTGTATCAATTTTGATACTATTTTCAAAGAACCAGCTCCTAGTTTTGTTTATCTGTTCTATTGTTTTTATTTTATTTATTTATTTTTTGATGTCTATATTTGTGCTCTAATCTTTAATAATTTCCCTTTTCCTGCTGGATTTATGCTATATTTGCTGTTCTCTTTCCAGCTCCTTTGTAAGTTTAGGTTGTGTATTTTGAGGCTTTTCTTGCTTCTTCAGGAAAGCATGTATTAGGCCTGTATTGCTCTATACTTACCTCTTTGGACTGCCTTTGCTGCATCCCAAAGGTTTTGGAATTTCATGTTTTCATTTTTATTTGCTTCCATGTATTTTTTAAAATTTTCTTTAATTTTCTGGTTGACCCACTCATTCTTTAGTAGGGTGTTCTATTTTTTCAGTTATTTTATTTAAGTTAAATATGGTTAACATACTGTATTACTAGTTTCAGGAGTAGAATTTAGTGCTTCATCAGTCGCATAGAACAACCGGTGCTCATTATATCAAGTGCCCTCCTTAATGCCCATCACCCAATTAACCCATCCCCCCACCTACCTCCTCTCCAGCAACCCTTAGTTTCTTTCTTACAGTTAAGAGTCTCTTATGGTTTGCCTCCCTCTTGGTTTTCATCTTTTATTCCCTTCTCCTATGTTCACCTGAAACTCAACATGAGTGAAATCATACGATATTTGTCTTTCTCTGAATGACTTATTTCACTTAGCATAAAATCCTCAAGTTCTAGCCATGTCTTGCAAATGGCAAGATTTCCTTCTTTTTGATGACTAATATTCCACTGTATGTATGTATACATACATCACTCTTCTTTACCATTCATCTGTCAATGGACATCTGGGCTCTTTCCATATTTTGGCTATTGTGGACATTGCTGCTATACACATTGCAGTGCAGGTACCCCTTGGAATCATTATTTTTGCATCCCGTTGGATAAATACCTATTAGTGAAATTGCTGGGTCATAGGGTAGTTCTATTTTCAAGTTTTTTTCCAGAATGGCTGCATCAGTTTGCATTCCCACCAGCAGTGCAAGTGGGTTCCCCTTTCTCCATATCCTAGACAACATTTGTTGTTTATTGAGTTGTTCATATTAGCTATTCTAACCAGTGTTAGTTGGTATCTCATTTTGGTTTTGATTTGTATTTCCCTGATGCCGAGTGATGTTCAGCATTTTTGCATGTGTCTCTTAGCCATTTGTGTGTCTTCTTTAGAGAAATATTTGTTCATGTCTTCAGCCCATTTCCTGACTGGATTTTTTGTTTTATGGGTGTTGAGTTTGATAAGTTCCTTATAGGTTTTGGATACTAGCCCTGTATCTGATAAGTCATTTGCACATATCTTCTCCCATTCCATAGGTTGCACTTTATTTTTGTAGACTATTTACTTTGCTGTGCAAAAGTTTTTTATCTTAATGAAGTCCCAATATTTCATTTTTGCTTTTGTTTCCCTTGCCTTTGGAGACGTGTCTAGCAAGAAGATGCTGTAGCTTAGGTCAAAGCGGTTACTGCTTGTGTTCTCCTCTAAGATTTTGATGGATTCCTGTCTCACATTTAGGTCTTTCAACCATTTTGAGTTTATCTTTGTGTATGGTATAAGAAAGTGGTCCAGTTTCATTCTTCCACATGTCGCGATCTAGTTTCCAGTTTCCCCAACACCATTTATTGAAGAGACTCTTTTTTTCCCATTGGATATTCTTTCCTGCTTTGTTGAAGATTAGTAGACCATAGAGTTGAGGGTCCATTTCTAGATTCTCTATTCTGTTCCATTGGTATATGTCTGTTTTTGTGCCAGTGCTATACTGTCTTGATGATTACAGATGTGTAATACAGCTTGATGTCTGGAATTGTGATGCTTTCAGCTTTGGTTTACTTTTTCAACATTCCTCTGGTTATTTGGAGTCTTTTCTGGTTCCATACAAATTTTTAGTGTTGTTTGTTCCAGCTCTGTGAAAAATATTGATGGTATTTTGTTAGAGATTACATTGAATGTGTAGATTGCTCTGGGTAGCATAGACATTTGCACGTTATTTGTTCTTCCAATCCATGAGCATTGGATATTTTTCCATTTCTTTGTGTCTTCCTCAATTTCTTTTGTAAGTGTTCTATAGTTTTCAGGGTACAGATCCCTTACATCTTTGGTTAGGTTTATTCCTAGGTATCTTACGGTTTTTGGTGTAATTGGAAATGGTATAGATTCCTTGATTTCTCTTTCTTCTGCCTCAATTTTAGTGTATAGAAATGCAACTGATCTCTGTTCATTGATTATATATCCTGCCAGTTTGCTGAATTCTTCTGTCAGTTGTAACAATTTTGGGGTGGAGTCATTTGGATTTTCTACATAAAGTATCATGTCATCTGCAGAGAGTGAGAGTTTGACTTCTTCTTTGCCAATTTGGATCCCTTTAGGACTTCCAGTACTCTGTTGAACAACAGGGATACGATATTCACTGTGGTCTTTCCTATATGGCTTTTATGATATCGAGATATGTTCCCTCTGTCCCAACCTTGTGGATGGTTTTTATTTAAAAATGATGGTGTATTTTGTCAAATACTTTTTCTGCATGTTTTGAGAGGATCATATGGTTTCTTGTCTTTTTATTAATGTGTGTTATCACATTGATTGTCTTGGGGATGTTGAACCAACCTTGCAGACCAGGAATAAATCAAAGTTGGTAGTGATAAGTAATCTTTTTAATGTATTGTTGGATTGTATTAGGTAGTATCCTGTTGAGAATTTTTGCATCCATGTTCATCACGGAAATTGGTCTGTAATTCTTCTATTTAGTGAACGGTTTGTCTGGTTTTTGATCAAGGTAATGCTGGCCTCATAGGATGAGTTTGGATGTTTTCCTCCATTTCTATTTTTGGGAACAGCTGCAAAATAGTAGTTATGAATTATTTTTTAAATGTTTGGGAAACCATCCAGTAATGCACTGTTGTTTTTTGGGAGATTTTGTTTTTAAATTTTCATTTAAAATGAATTTGGTGGATTACTGCATCGAAAACTGGTGATGTATTGTATGGTGACTAACAACATAATAAAATAAACTTTAAAAAATATTTAAAAAAATGAATTTGGTTAACACATATTGTATTATTAGTCAGGGGCAGTGTTTAGTTGCATATCACACCCAGTGCTCATTGCATCAAGTGACCTCCTTAATTCCCATCACCCAGTTATCCCATCCCCCAGTGTCCTCCCCTCCAGCCACTCTCAGTTTGTTTCCTATAGTTAAGAGTCTTGTGCAGTTTGGTTCTTTGTCAGTTTTTTTCTTATTTTAGTTTTCCTTCCTTTCTCCTATGTTCATCTCATTTTTCCTTATTTTCCAGGTACTAATGAAATCATATGGTATTTATATTTCTCTGACTGACTTATTTGGTTTAAGATAATACTCTAGTTCCATCCATGTCATTGCAAATGGCAAGATTTCATTCTCTTTGATGGCTGAGGAATATTCCATTGTATATATATACCACATCTTCTTTATCCATTCATCTGTCAGTGACATCTGGGCTCTTTCCATATTTTGGCTATCTTGGACATTGCTGCTATACACATGGGGTGCAGGAGATTTTTGATTACTGATTCAGTTTCTTTGCAGGGTATGAGTCTCTTCAGGTTTTCTATTTCTTCCTGTTTCCATTTTGATAGTTTGTATGTTTCTACATATTTATCCATTTCTTCTAGATTGCCTACTTTGTTGGCATATAATTGCTCATAATATTCTCTTATAATTGTTTGTATTTCTTCAGTGTTAGTTGTCATCTCTCATTTCATTCCTTCTTTTATTTATTTGGGTTCTTTCTCTTTTCTTTTTGATAACTCTGGTAGGAGTTTATCAATCTTATTAATTCTTTCAATGAAGCAGTTCCTAATTTTGTTGATGTGTTGTACTGTTTCTTTTTGATTTCTGTATCATTGATTTCTGCTCTAATCTTTATTATATCTCTTCTGCTGGATTTAGGCTTTACTTGCTGTTCTTTTTCCAGCTCATTTAGGTGTAAAGTTAAGTTGTGTATTTAAGACTTTCCTTGTTTCTTGAGGAAGGCCTTTATTGCTGTATACATGCCTCTTTGGACCACCTTTGCTGCATCGCAAAGGATTTTTTCCCCTTTTATTTATTTATTTTTTATTATGTTCAGTTAGCCACTGTATGATACATTGTTAGTTTTTGATGTAACGTTCAGTGATTCATTAGTTACGTATAACACCCAGTGCTCATCACAGCACGTACCCTCCTCAATATCCATCACCTAATTACTGCATCCCCCCACCCCTCTCCCCTCTGAAACCCTAAGTTTGTTTCCCGTGGTCCATAGTCTCTCATAGTTCATCTCCCTCTCTGATTTCTCCCCCTTCAGATATCCCTCCCTTCCACTATGGACCTCTGTGCTATTGCTTATGTGTCACATATGAATGTGACCATATAATTGTCTTTCTCTGCTTTACTTACTTCACTTAGCGTAATCCCCTCCAGTTCCATCCATGTCCATGCAAATGGTGGATATTAATCCTTTCTGATGGCTGAATAATATTCCATTGTATATAGGTACTATGTCTTCTTTATCCATTCATCTGTTGAAGGGCATCTCAGCTCCTTACACAGTTTGGCTATTGTGGACAATGCTGCTATGAATATTGGGGATGCCGCCCCTTCTTTTCACTACATTTGTATCTTTGGGGTAAATACCTAGTAGTGCAATTGCTGGGTCATAGGGTAGCTCTATATTTAACATATTGAGGAACCTCCATACTGTTATCCAGAGGAGTTGTACCAACTTGCATTCCCACCAACAGTATAAGAGAGTTCCCCTATCTCCACATCCTCGCCAACATTTGTTTCCTGTTTTAAGTTTTGCCATTCTAACTGGTATAAGGTGGTATCTCATTGTGGTTTTTATTTTGTATTTCCCTGATGGCTAGTGATGTTGAGCATTTTTTCATGTGTCTGTTAGCCATTTCTGTGTCTTCTTTGGAGAAGTGTCTGTTCATGTCTTCTGCCCATTTTTTGACTAGGTTACTTGTTATTTGAGTGTCGAGTTTGAGAAGTTCTTTATAGATCTCGGATACCAGCGCTTTATCTGTAGTCTCATTTCCAAATATCTTCTCCCATTCCGTCAGTTTCCTCTTAGTTTTGTTGACTGTTTCCTTTGTTATGCAGAAGCATTTTATCTTGATGAAGTCCCAAAAGTTCATTTTTGCTTTTGTTTCCCTTGTCTTTGGAGACATGTGTTGAAAGAATTTGCTGTGGGCAATGTTGAAGAGGTCACTGCCTATATTCTCCTCTAGGATTTTGATGGATTCCTGTCTCACATTGAGGTTTTTCATCCATTTTTAGCTTATCTTTGTGTATGGTGTAGGGGAATGTCCATTTTCATTCTTCTATATTTAGCTGTCCAATTTTCCCAGCACCATTTATTGAAGAGACTGTCTTTTATCCATCGGATATTTTTTCCTGATTGTTCAAGGGTTAGTTGACCATAGAGTTGAGGATCCATTAATGGAGTCTCTATTCTGTTCCATTGGTCTATGTTTCTGTTTTCTCTTTTTAAAAAATTTTATTTATTTATTTGAGATAGAATGAGAGAGAGAAAGAGAGCATGAGACGGGGGAGTGTCAGAGGGAGAAGCAGACTCCCCACTTAGCAGGGATCCCAATGGTGGACTTAATCCCGGGACTCCAGGATCATGACCTGAGCCAAAGGCAGTTGCTTAACCAACTGAGCCACCCAGTTGCCCTATGTTTCTGTTTTTATGCCAACACCATGCTGTCTTGGTGATCACACCTTTGTAATAGAGCTTAAAGTCAGGCAACGTGATGTCCGGAGCTTTCTTTTTTCCCATCATTCCCTTGGCAGTTTGCCATCTTTTCTTGTTCCATACAAATTTCAGGATTGCTTATCCAAGCACTTTGAAAAATGCCAATGGTATTTTAATAGGGATGGCTTTAAAAGTGTAAATTGCTCTGGGCCGGATAGACATTTTAACAGTGTTTATTATTCCAATCCATGAGCATGGAATGTTTTTTCCAACTTTTTGTGTTTTCCTCAATTTCTTTCATAAGTGCTCTGTAGTTTGTAGAGTGTATATCCATTACCTCTTTGGTTAGGTTTATTCCTAGGTATCTTATGGTTTTTGTTGCTATTGTAAATGGAATCGATTCCTTAAATTCTTTTTCTACACTTACATTGTTCATGTATAGAAAAGCAACTGATTTCTGTGCATTGATTTTGTATCCTACCACATTGCTGAACTGCTATATGAGTTCTAGTAATTTGGGGGTGGAGTCTTTTGGGTTTTCCACATAAGGTATCATGTCATCTGCAAAGAGAGAGAGTTTGATTTCTTCTTTGCCATCTTGGATGCCTTTTATTTCTTTTTGTTGTCTGATTGCTGAGGCTAGGACTTCTAGCACTATGTTGAACAATAGTGGTGAGAGTGGGCATCCCTGTCGTGCTCCTGACCTTAAGGGAAAAGCTCTCAGCTATTCCTCATTGATAATGATATTCACTGTGGGCTTTTCATAAATGGTTTTTATGATATTGAGGAATGTTCCCTCTATCCCTATACTCTGAAGAGTTTTAATCAGGAAAAGATGCTGTATTTTGTCAAATGCTTTTTCTGCATCAATTGAAAGGATCATATGTTTCTTTTTTATCTTTTATTAATGTGCTCTATCACGGTGATTGATTTGCTAATACTGAACCACCTCTCATCCCAGGAATAAATTCCACCTGGTTGTGGTGAATAATCCTTTTAATGTACTGTTGGATCCTATTGGCTAAGATCTTGTTGAGTATTTTGGCATTCATGTTCATCAGGGATATTGGTTTATAATTCTCCTTTTTGATGGGGTCTTTGCCTGGTTTTGGGATCAAGGTAATGCTGGCCTCATAGAAGGAGTTTGGAAGTTCTCCTTCTGTTTCATTTTTTGAAACAGCTTCAGTAGAATAGGTATGATTTCTTTAAATATTTGGTAGAATTCCCCTGGGAAGCCATCTGTCCCTGGAATCTTGTTTTTTGGAAGGTTTTTGGTTATTGTTTTGATTTCATTACTGGTTGTCTATTCAGATTGTCTATTTCTTCCTGTTTCAGTCTTGGTAGTTTGTAAGTTTCCAGATAGGCATCCTTTTCTTCCAGGTTGCTTAATTTGTTGGCATATTGTTCTTTGTAATAATTTCTAAGAATTGTTTCTATTTCCTGGGTGTTATTTCTGATCTCTCCCCTTTCATTCATGATTTTATTAATTTGGGTCCTTTCTCTTTTCTTTTGGACAAGTCTGGCCAGTCATTTATCGATCTTATTAATGCTTTCAAAGAAACTCCTTCTAGTTTTGTTGATCTGTTCTACTGTTTTTCTGGTTTCTATTTCATTGATCTCTGCAATAATCTTTATTATTTCTCTTCTGCTTGGTTTAGGTTTTATTTGTTGTTCTTTGTCCAGCTCCTTTAGGTGTAAGGTTAGCTTGTGCATTTGGGATTTTTCTAATTTTCTGAGAAAGGCTTGTATGGCTATGTATTTCCCTCTTAGGACCTCCTTTGCAGTATCCCATAGGTTTTGGACTGAAGTGTTTTCAGTCTCATTAGTCTCCATAATTGTTTAAGTTCTTCTTTAATTTCCTGGTTCACCCAGTCATTCTTTAGCAGGATGCTCTTTAACTTTCAAGTGTTTGAATTCCTTCCAAAGTTTTCCTTGTGACTGAGTTCCAGTTTCAAGGCATTGTAGTCTGATAACATGCAGGGAATAATCTCAATCTTTTGGTATTGGCTGAGACCTCATTTTTTTACCCAGAATGTGATCTATTTTGGAGAAAGTTCTTTGTGCATTTGAGACAAATAATTATTTTTGTTTTAGGCTGGAATGTTCTGTATATATCTATGAAGTCCATCTGGTCCAATGTGTCATTCATAACTCTTGTTTCTTTGTTGGTCTTCTGTTTAGATGATCTGTCCTTGCTTAGAGTGGAGTGTTAAAATCTCCTACTATTAATGTATTACTGTCGAACTGATTCTTTATTTTGGTTCACAGCTGGCATATGTAGTTGGCTGCTCCCATGTTTGGAGCATAGATATTTACAATTGTTAGATTTTCTTGTTGGATAGACCCTTTTAGAATGATATAGTCTCCCTCTGGATCTCTTAATACAATCTTTGGTTTAATTTGTAATTTGTCTGATATGAGAATTGCTACCCCAGCTTTCATCTCAGGTCCTTTGGCATGAAAAATGGTTCTCCATCCTCTCACTTTAACTCTGGAGGAGTCTTTAAGTTCAAAGTGAGTCTCTTGTAGCCCACATATGGATTGGTCCTGACTTGATATCCAATCTGCAACCCTGTGCCATTTCCCGGGAGCATTTAGGCCGTTCACATTGAGAATAACTCCTGAAAGATATCTATTTATTGCCATCCTATTTTCTGTACAGTCCCTGCTTTTATAGAGCCTCTGTAAATTTCTGGTCTATCTTACTCTTGGGGTCTTTCTTCTTTTATAGAGTCCCTCTTAGTATTTCTTGAAGGTGTGCTTGGTGGTCACATATTCTTTCAATTTTTGCCAGTCCTGGAAGTTCTTTATCTCTCCATCTGTTTTGAATGATAGCTTGCTGGATTAAGTATTCTTGGATGCATGTTCTTCTCATTTAGTACCCTGAATATGTCTTGACAGCCCAATCTGGCTTGCTAGGTCTCTGTGGACACGCCTGACATTATTCTGATATTCCTCCCTCCGTACGTAAAAAATGTCTTCCCCCTTGCTCCTCTCAAGATAGCTTCCTTGGTTCTAGGATTTGCGAGTTTTACTATTATATGGCAGGGCCTTGGTCTCTTCTCCTTGATCTTGGGAGGGGTCCTCTCTGCCTCTTGGATGTGAATGCTATTTCCTTCCCCAGGTTAGGGAAATTTTCAGCTACGATTTGCTCAAATATACCTTCTAGACCTCTGTCTCTCTCTCTCCACCCCCTCAGGGATTCCAATAGTTCTGACATTGGAACATTTCATGGCATCATTAATCTCTCTAAGTCTGTTCTCACGGATTTTAAGCTGTTTGGTCCAGCCCTCCTCCTCTTTCTTCCTATCAGCTTATCTTCTAGATCACTAATCCATTCTTCTGCCTCATTTACCCTAGCTGTTAGAGTATTCAGTTTAGACTGCATCTCACTTATAGTATTTTTAAGTTCAGCCTTATTAGCTCTCATTTCTGCCCTTAGAGATTCTATATTGCTGCTAATGGTTTTCTCAAGCCTAGCTATTGACTTCATAACTGGTACCCTGAAGTCTATCTCTGACATCTTGCTTATATCCATATCCATTAAGTCTGCTGGAGAGGCCATTGTCTCTGGTTCTTTTCTTTGTTGGGAGTTCCTCCTCCTATTCATTCTGTTGAGAGGTGGTTGAGGGAATGTACAGATCCCAAAGTATCAACCACGATCCTGGCAAGATGCACCCAGGGACAATCTGGAGCAGTCGAAAGTCACCATTGAAAAATCAAAAGCAAAATGAAACCCAAGAATAAAATTTATAATGTTAAAAAATTGAAAAGAATTTAAAAATTGAAAATTAAAAAGAAAGGGGGGTCAGCGGAGGGGGTCTGTAATCTCTGAGTGTGGGCTAGGTAGGGTGTTTCAGTTCTTCCTAGGTGTATTTTGATCTGTTAGAGGTTTAGTACTTCTCAGAGTTATAGGGAAAATAAAACTGTGATATATATAATGGTAATATTGAATAGGGAAAAAAGGACTACATTGAAGCTTAAATCTGTATAAAAAAACATAGGTGTGAAAAAGTACAAGTTAAAAAACTACTATGAATTATGTTATATTAAACATCTAGTTGAAATGAGAAAAAGGTGAAAAAAAAAAACCCAGAGAAGCATGAGAAAAAATAAAAAGGAAAAAAAGGAAAAAAATTGTATCTGAAAAATATACCAGCTGTGAGGCAGTGCGTGGAGCTCAATATACTACTTTCCCTTGGTGTTGGGGTTATAGAGTTTAATGGGGACCCTAGTGTTGTCGTCCTCTTGTTCTTCCAGCTTGTCTTCTGGGAGAAGGGCCTGCAGCGCTGTTTCTCAGGCATCCTTGCTTGGTAGGAGTTGCCCTGCCCCTTGTGAAGGGGCTGGTCTCCATGGAAACCGGTTTTTTGGGCTTTTGTTCTTTGGCCTGCCTTTTCTCAGGGCCAGAGCAAAAGAAAATGTCCACTCGCAGACCTCTGACCCAGAGCAGAGAAATCACAGGCTACTCTTCTCTGAACCCTCCAGGACACACAGTCTCTGTTTCTGCAAGCGCTGCTGAAAACCGCAGCCTTCCACGGGCGGTGCACATCTGCAGCGACCCTCTCAGCAATCAACTCAGGAGCCCCACTTGTCTCTGCCTTTTGTGCTTCTAAAACCCTGAGTGGTCCCGCAGCTCCTGGATCCTATTTGAGCGCTGTTATAAAGTGGCCTGCCGGCCCACTGCTGGCGCTCTGCGTTATTGGCGGTCCCCTGGCGCAGGCCGCTCTTGCGCTTCGGTGTCATATCACTTTCCAGTGCCAGCTTATGGGGGCTCCCTCCCCCTTCTGTTTACCTTCTGATATCTACCCAGAGAATCATGACTCCACCCTTCATACCTCAGACTGGCATATAATTTCTTTTTTTTTTAAGATTTTATTTATTTGAGAGAGAGAATGAGATAGAGAGAGAGAGCATGAGAGGGGGGAGGGTCAGAGGGAGAAGCAGACTCCCCGCTGAGCAGGGAGCCCGACTCGGGACTTGATCCTGGGACTGCAGGATCATGACCTGAGCCGAAGGTAGTCGCTTAACCAACTGAGCCACCCAGGCTCCCTGGCAGATAATTTCTGCTTTTAGAGATCCAGATATATATTCTTACATCTCAGCCTGATTTCGTGGGTGTTCAGAATGGTTTGGTAGATATCCACGTAAATTCAGGGGACTGGTTGAAATGGAGTCTCCTACTCCTCTGCCATATTGCCCACCTCTGCATCCCAAAGGTTTTGAACTGTCATGTTTTCATTTTCTTTTGCTTCCATATATTTTTTTAAATTCTTCTTTAATTTTTTGGTTGACCCATTCATTGTTTAGCAGGATATTCTTTAACCTCCATGTATGTGTGGTCCTTTTAAATTTCTTCTTGTGGTTGACTTTGTTTCCTAGCATGTGGTCTGAAAATATACATGGTATGATCTCAGTCTTTTTGTACCGGTTGAGGCCTGAGTGTGACCCATTATGTGATCTGTTCTGGAGAATGTTCCATGTGCACTCAAAGGGAATGTGTATTCTGCTGCCTTAGGATGAAATGTTCTGAATATATTTGTTAAGTCCATCTGGTCCAGTGTGTCATTCAAAGTCTTTGTTTCCTTGTTGATCTCCTCTGCTTAGATGATCTGTCCATTGCTATCAGTGGTGTGCTAAAGTCCCCTACTATTATTGTATTATTATCAGTGAGTTTCTTTAAGTTTGTTATTAATTGATTGCATATTTGGCTTCTCCCAGATTAGGAGGCATAAATATTTACAACTATTAAGCCTTCTTGATGGATAGACAGTTTTATGATATAATGTACTTCATCTCTTATTACAGTCTTTGGTTTATAATCTAGTTTGTCTGATATTAATATGGATATTCCAGCTTTCTTTTGATGGCAATTAGCATGATAAATGGTTTTCCATCCTCTCACTTTCAATCTGGAGGCGTCTTTTGGTCAAACGTGGGTCTTTTGTAAGCATGATATCCATGGGTGTTGTTTTCTTTTTAATCCATTTTGATACCCTATGACTTTTGATTGGAGCATTTAGTCCTTTTACATTCAGAATAATAATTGAAAGTTATGAATTTCATGCCATTTTATTACCTGTAAAGTTGCTGTTCCTGATGGTTGTCTCTGTTCCTTTCTAGTCTTTGTTACTTTTTTTGTGTTTCCCATTCAAAGGGTCCACTTTAGTTTTTCTTGCAGAGCTGGCTTAGGGTCAATGAACTTCTTTAGTTTTTGTTTGTCCTGGAAACTCTTTATCTCTCCTTTTATTCTGAACAACAGCCTTGGGGATAAAGTATTCTTGGCTGCATATTTTTCCCATTTAGTACATTGAATATATCATGCTGTTTTTTCTGGCCTGCCTAGTTTCTATGGACAGGTCTGCTGCAGCCTTGTGTGTCTACCCTTCTAGGTTACGGATCTTTTGTACCTAGCTGCCTTCAGAATTGTCTTTTTATCTTTGTATTTGCAAGTTTCACTATGAAATGTCTTGTTGATGTGTTTTTGTTGATATTAAGGGTAGTTCTTTGTGCCTCTTGGACTTGAATGCCTGTTTTCTTCCTTAGATTAGGGAAGTTCTCAGCTACAATTTGTCAAGTAAATCTTCTGCCTCTTTTTTCCCACTCTTCTTCTTCTGGGACTCCTATGATATGAATTTTATTTCACTTTGTGGAATTGCTGAGTTTCCTAAGTCTATATTCATGATCTAATAGTTTTTTCCCCCTCTTCTTTTCAGCTGCATTATTTTCCATAATTTTATCTTCTCTACCACCTCTTCTCTCCTCTGCCTCTTCAATCCTT